>NW_027404133.1:0-2513 GCF_003265705.2 Callorhinus ursinus
CTTGGGATCCCAGAAGAAGAAGAAAGAGAGAGAGGGGCAGAAGGTATATTGGAGCAAATAATAGCAGAGAACTTCCCTAATGTGGGAAAGGAAACAGGCATCAAAATCCAGGAGGCACAGAGAATCCTCTCAAATTCAATAAAAATAGGTCAACACCCCGACATCTAATAGTAAACCTTACGAGTCTCAGAGACAAAGAGAAAATCCTGAAAGCAGCTTGGGAGAAGAGATATGTAACCTATAAATGTAGAATTAGATTGGCAACAGACCTATCCACAGAGACCTGGCAGGCCAGAAAGGACTGACATGATATCTTCAGAGCAGTAACGAGAAAAATATGCAGCCAAGAATACTATATCCAGCTAGGCTGTCGTTGAAAATAGAAGGAAAGATAAAAAGCTTCCAGGGCAAACAAAAACTAAAGGAATTTGCAAACACGAAACCAGCCCTAAAAGAAATATTGAAAGGGGTCCTCTAAGCAAAGAGAGAGCCTAAAAGCAGCATAGATCAGAAAGGAACACAGACAATATACATTCACAGTCACCTTACAGGCAATACAATGGCACTAAATTCCTATCTTTCAATAGTTACCCTGAATGTAAATGGGCTAAATGCCCCAATCAAAAGACACAGGCTATCAGATTGGATGAAAAAACAAGACCCATCGATATGCTATCTGTAAAAGACTCATTTTACACCCAAAGACACCCCAGATTGAAAGTGAGGGGGTGGAAAACCATTTACCATGCTAATGGACACGAAAAGAAAGCTGGGGTGGCAATCCTTATATCAGACAAATGAGATTTTAAAGCAAAAACTGTAATAAGAGATGAAAAAGGACACTATATCCTCCTTAAAGGGTCTATCCCGCAAGAAGATCTAACAATTGTAAATATCTATGCCCCTAACATGGGAGCAGCCAATTATATAGGCAATTAATAACAAAAACAAAGAAACACACTGAAAACAATACAATAATAGTGGGGGACTTTCACACCCCCCTGACTGAAATGGACAGATCATCTAAGCAAAAGATCAACAAGGAAATAAAGACTTTAAGTGAAACACTGGGCCAAATGGACTTCACAGACATATTCAGAACATTCCATCCCAACGCAACGGAATACACATTCTTCTCTAGTGCCCATGGAACATTCTCCAGAATTGATCACATCCTAGGTCACAAATCAGGTCTCCACCGGTACCAAAAGATTGGGATTATTCCGCGCATATTTTCAGACCACAATGCTTTGAAACTAGAACTCAATCACAAGAGCAAAGTTGGAAAGAACCCAAATACATGGAGACTAAAGAGCATCCTACTAAAGAATGAATGGGTCAACCAGGAAATTAAACAAGAATTAAAAAAATTCGTGGAAACCAATGAAAATGAAAACACAACTGTTCAAAATCTTTGGGATACAGCAAAGGCAGTCCTAAGAGGAAAGTATATAGCAATTGAAGCCTTTCTCAAGAAACAAAAAAGGTCTCAAATACACATCCTAACCCTACACCTAAAGGAGCTAGAGAAGAAACAGCAAATAAAGCCTAAACCCAGCAGGAGAAGAAAAATAATAAAGATCAGAACAGAAATCAATGAAATAGAAACCTAAAGAACAGTAGAACAGATCAACAAAACTAGGAGCTGGTTCTTTGGAAGACTTAACAAGATTGATAAACCCCTGGCCAGACTTATCCAAAAGAAAAGAGAAATGACCCAAATCAACAGAATCATGAATGAAAGAGGAGAGATCACAACCAACAGCAAAGAAATACAATTATAAGAACATATTATGAGCAACTCTATGCCAGCAAATTAGATAACCTGGAACAAATGGGTGCATTCCTAGAGATGTATCAACTACCAAAATTGAACCAGGAAGAAATAGAAAATCTGAACAGACCTATAACCACTAAGGAAATTGAAGCAGTCATCAAAAATCTCCCAACAAACAAAAGCCCAGGGCCAGATGGCTTCCCAGGGGAATTCCACCAAACATTTAAAGAAGAATTAATACCTATTCTCCCGAAACTGTTCCAAAAAATAGAAATGGAAGGAAAACTTCCAAACTCGTCCATTACCTTGATCCCAAAACCAGACAAAGACCCCATCAAAAAGGAGAATTACAGACCAATATCCTTGATGAACATGGATGCAAAGATTCTCACCAAAATACTAGCCAATAGTATTTTAAATTTTAAATTTTAATAGTATTTTAAATTTTAATAGTATTTTAAACAGTACATTAAAAGGATTATTCACCATGACCAAGTGGGATTTATCCCTGGGCTGCAAGGTTGGTTCAACATCCGCAAATCAATCAATGTATCAAACAACGTGATACAATACATTAACAAAAGAAAGAACAAGAATCATATGATCCTCTCAATAGATGCAGAAAAAGCATTTGACAAAGTACAGCATCCTTTCTTGATCAAAACTCTTCAGAGTATAGGGATAGAGGATACATACCTCAATATCATAAAAGCCGTCTATGAAAAACCTACAGCGA
>NW_027404134.1:0-1795 GCF_003265705.2 Callorhinus ursinus
TAGATGGCTTTTATGATATTGAGGTATGTACCCTCTATCCCTATACTCTGAAGAGTTTTGATCAAGAAAGGATGCTGTACTTTGTCAAATGCTTTTTCTGCATCTTTTGAGAGGATCATATGATTCTTGTTCTTTCTTTTGTTAATGTATTGTATCACGTTGATTGATTTGCGGATGTTGAACCAACCTTGCAGTGCAGGGATAAATCCCACTTGGTCGTGGTGAATAATCCTTTTAATGTACTGTTGGATCCTATTGGCTAGTATTTTTGTGGGAATTTTTGCATCCATGTTCATCAAGGATATTGGTCTGTAATTCTCCTTTTTGATGGGGTCTTTGTCTGGTTTGGGGATCAAGGTAAAGGTGGCCTCATAAAATGAGTTTGGAAGTTTTCCTTCCATTTCTATTTTTTGGAACAGTTTCAGGAGAATAGGTATTAATTCTTCTTTAAATGTCTGATAGAATTCCCCTGGGAAGCCGTCTGGCCCTGGGCTTTTGTTTGTTGGGAGATTTTTGATGACTGCTTCAATTTCCTTAGTGGTTCTAGGTCTGTTCAGGTTTTCTATTTCTTCCTGGTTCAATTTTGGTAGTTGATACATCTCTACGAATGCACCCATTTCTTCCAGGTTATCTAATCTGCTGGCATAGAGTTGCTCATAATATGTTCTTATAATTGTTTGTATTTCTTTGGTGTTGGTTGTGATCTCTCCTCTTTCAGTCATGATTTTGTGGATTTGGGTCATTTCTCTTTTCTTTTTGATAAGTCTGGCCAGGGGTTTATCAATCTTGTTAATTCTTTCAGAGAACCAGCTCCTAGTTTCGTTGATCTGTTCTACTGTTCTTTTGGTTTCTAGTTCATTGATTTCTGCTCTGCTCTTTATGATTTCTCTTCTCCTGCTGGGTTGAGGCTTTATTTGCTGTTCTTTCTCCAGCTCCTTTAAGTGTAGGGTTAGGTTGTGTATTTGAGACCTTTCTTGTTTCTTGAGAAAGGCTTGTATTGCTATATACTTTCCTCTCAGGACTGCCTTTGCTGTATCCCAAAGATTTTGAACAGTTGTGTTTTCATTTTCATTGGTTTCCATGAATTTTTTTAATTCTTCTTTAATTTCCTGGTTGACCCATTCATTCTTCAGTAGGATGCTCTTTAGCCTCCATGTATTTGAGTTCTTTCCGACTTTCCTCTTGTGATTGAGTTCTAGTTTCAAAGCATTATGGTCTGACAATATGCAGGGAATAATTCCAATCTTTTGGTACCGGTTGAGACCTGATTTGTGACCTAGGATGTGATCAATTCTGGAGAATGTTCCATGGGCACTAGAGAAGAATGTGTATTCTGTTGCTTTGGGTTGGAATGTTCTGAATATGTCTGTAAAGTCCATTTGGTTCAGTGTTTCATTTAAAGTCTTTATTTCCTTGTTTATCTTTTGCTTAAATGATCTGTCCATTTCAGTCAGGGGGGTGTTAAAGTCCCCCACTATTATTGTATTGTTGTCAATGTGTTTCTTTGCTTTTGTTATTAAGTGCCTTGTATAATTGGCTGCTCCCACGTTAGGGGCATAGATATTTACAATTGTTACATCTTCTTGTTGGATAGACCCTTTAAGTAGGATATAGTGTCCTTCCTCATCTCTTATTACAGTCTTTGTTTTAAAATCTAGTTTGTCTGATATAAGGATTGCCACCCCAGCTTTTTTTTGGTGTCCATTAGCATGGTAAATGGTTTTCCACCCCCTCATTTTCAATCTGGGGGTGTCTTTGGGTCTAAAATGAGTCTCTTGCAGACAGCATATTGATG
>NW_027404134.1:1895-2512 GCF_003265705.2 Callorhinus ursinus
CATGCCAGTCCTTTCTGGCCTGCCAGGTCTCTGTGGATAGGTCTGTTCCCAATCTAATGTTTCTACCATTATAGGTTACATATCTCTTCTCTCGAGCTGCTTTCAGGATTTTCTCTTTGTCTCTGAGACTCATAAGTTTTACTATTAGATGTCGGGGTGTTGACCTATTTTTATTGATTTTGAGAGGGGTTCTCTGTGCCTCCTGGATTTTGATGCCTGTTTCCTTCCTCACATTAGGGAAGTTCTCTGCTATTATTTGCTCCAATATACCTTCTGCCCCTCTCTCTCTTTCCTCTTCTTTGGGATCCCAATTATTCTAATGTTGTTTCATCTTATCGTATCACTCATCTCTCGAATTCTGCCCTCGTGATCCTGTAGTTGTTTATCTCTCTTTTCTCAGCCTCTTTATTTTCCATCATTTGCTCTTCTATATCGCTGATTCTCTCTTCTGCCTCATTTATCCTAGCAGTTAGTGCCCCCATTTTTGATTGCACCTCATCAATAGCCTTTTTTATTTCGACTTGGTTAGATTTTAGTTCTTTTATTTCTCCAGAAAGGGTTTCTCTAATAACTTCCACGCTTTTTTCAAGCCCAGCTAGTATCTTTAAAGTCATGAT
>NW_027404135.1:0-2512 GCF_003265705.2 Callorhinus ursinus
CTATCCAACAAGAAGATCTAACAATTGTAAATATCTATGCCCCTAACATGGGAGCAGCCAATTGTATAAGCCAATTAATAACAAAAGCAAAGAAACACATTGACAACAATTCAATAATAGTTGGGGACTTTAACACCCCCCTCACTGAAATGGACAGATCATCTAAGCAAAAGATCAACAAGAAAATAAAGACTTTAATGATACACTGGACCAAATGGACTTCACAGACATATTCAGAACATTCCACCCCAAAGCAACAGAATACACATTCTTCCCTAGTGCCCATGGAACAGTCTCCAGAATAGATCACATCTTAGGTCACAAATCAGGTCTCAACCAGTACCAAAAGATTGGGATCATTCCCTGCATATTTTCAGACCACAGTGCTTTGAAACTAGAACTCAATCACAAGAGGAAAGTCAGAAAGAACTCAAATACATGGAGGCTAAAGAGCATCCTACTAAAGAATGAATGGGTCAACCAGGAAATTAAAGAAGAATTAAAAAAATTCATGGAAACCAATGAAAATGAAAACACAACTGTCCAAAATCTTTGGGATGCAGTGAAGGCAGTCCTAAGAGGAAAGTACATAGCAATACAAGCCTTTCTCAAGAAGCAAGAAAGTCTCAAATACACAACCTAACCCTACACCTAAAGGAGCTAGAGAAAGAACAGCAAATAAAGCCTAAACCCAGCAGGAGAAGAGAAATAATAAAGATCAGAGCAGAAATCAATGAAATAGAAACCAAAAGAACAGTAGAACAGATCAACGAGACTAGGAACTGGTTCTTTGAAGGAATTAACAAGATTGATAGACCCCTGGCCAGACTTATCAAAAAGAGAAATGACCCAAATCAACAAAATCATGAATGAAAGAGGAGAGATCACAACCAACATCAAAGAAATACAAATAATTATAAGAACATATCATGAGCAACTCTATGCCAGCAAATTAGATAACCTGGAAGAAATGGATGCATTCCTAGAGATGTATCAACTACCAAAATTGGACCAGGAAGAAATAGAAAACCTAAACAGACCTCTAACCAGTAAGGAAATTGAAGCAGTCATGAAAAATCTCCCAAAAAACAAAAGCCCAGGGCCAGATGGCTTCCCAGGGGCATTCTACCAAACATTTAAAGACGAATTAATACTTATTCTTCTGAAACTGTTCCAAAAAATAGAAATGGAAGGAAAACTTCCAAACTTGTTTTATGAGGCCACCATTACCTTGATCCCAAAACCAGACAAAGACCCCATCAAAAAGGAGAATTACAGATCAATATCCTTGATGAACATGGATGCAAAAATTCTCACCAAAATACTAGCCAATAGGATCCAACAGTACATTAAAAGGATTATTCACCATGACCAAGTGGGATTTATCCCTGGGCTGCAAGGCTGGTTCAACATCCGCAAATCAATCAACGTGATACAATACATTAACCAAAGAAAGAACAAGAATCATATGATCCTCTCAAGAGATGCAGAAAAAGCATTTGACAAAGTACAGCACCCTTTCTTGATCAAAGCTCTTCAGAGTATAGGGATAGAGGGTACATACCTCAATATCATAAAAGTCATCTATGAAAAACCTACTGCGAATATCATTCTCAATGGAGAAAAACTGAGAGCTTTCCCCCTAAGGTCAGGATTGCAGCAAGGATGTCCACTATCACCACTGCTGTTCAATATAGTATTAGAAGTCCTAGCCACAGCAATCAGACAACAAAAAGAAATAAAATGTATCTGAATCGGCAAAGAAGTCAAACTCTCACTGTTTGCAGATAATATGATACTTTTATGTGGAAAACCCAAAAGATTCCACCCCAAAACTGCGAGAACTCATACAGGAATTCAGTAAAGTGACAGGGTATAAAATCAATGCACAGAAATCAGTGGCATTCCTATACACCAAAAACAAGACAGAAGAAAGAGAAATTAAGGAGTCGATTGCATTTACAATTTCGCCCAAAACCATAAGATGCCTAGGAATAAATCTAAGCAAAAGGGCAAAGAATCTGTACTCAGAAAACTATAAAACACTCATGAAAGAAATTGAGGAAAACACAAAGAAATGGAAAAACATTCCACGCTCATGGATTGGAAGAACAAATATTGTGAAGATGTCAATGCTACCTAGAGCAATCTACACATTCAATGCAATCCCCATCCAAATATCATCCACTTTTTTCAAAGAAATGGAACAAATAATCGTAAAATTTGTATGGAACCAGAAGAGACCCCAAATAGCCAGAGGAATTCTCAAAAAGAAAAGCAAAGCTGGCGGCATCACAATTCCGGACTTCTAGATCTATTACAAAGCTGTCATCATCAAGACAGTATGGTACTGGCACAAAAACGGACACATCGATCAATGGAACAGAATCGAGAGCCCACAAATGGATGCTCAACTCTATGGTCAACTAATCTTTGACAAAGCAGGAAAGAATATCTAATGGAACAAAGACAGTCTCTTCAACAAATGGTGTTGGGAAAATTGGACAGCCAC
>NW_027404136.1:0-400 GCF_003265705.2 Callorhinus ursinus
CTCATACATATGATTTGCTGATATTTTTTCTCATTGGGTAGGTCGCCTTTTAAGTTTTGATGGTTTCTTTTTCCATGTAGAAATTTCAGTTTGATGTCGTTCCACTTGTTTATTTTTGCATTTGTTGTCTTTGCCTTTGGTGTCTGATCTAAAAGACTCTGCCAAAACCAATTGTTGAGAAACTCACTACCTGTGATTTGTTCTCGGATGTTTATGGATTCAGGTCTTATATTCAAGCCATTCACCCATTTAAAATTTTTGTGTGTGCTGTAAGAAAGTGATCCAGGTCCATTCTTCTGCATGTAGTGTCCAGTTTTCCAGGTCCGTTCACTGAAGAGGCAGTCCTTTCCCCGTTGCATATTTTCTGCTCTTGTGTCGTAAGTTAAGGCCATATATGTGT
>NW_027404136.1:500-2512 GCF_003265705.2 Callorhinus ursinus
ATTCACCCATTTAAAATTTTTGTGTGTGCTGTAAGAAAGTGATCCAGGTCCATTCTTCTGCATGTACTGTCCAGTTTTCCAGGACCGTTCACTGAAGAGGCAGTCCTTTCCCCGTTGCATATTTTCTGCTCTTGTGTCGTAAGTTAAGGCCATATATGTGTGGGTTAGTTTCTCAGGTTTCTTTTTCTACTTCTTCTCCTTCTCCTCCTCCTTCTTCATTTTTTTTTGTTTTACAGTTTATTTTTTGGGAAAGTATATTTCCTGTCGGAATATACGCAGTGTGGACTTTATTGGTTACATGTCATACTATTTGTTAGGGCATTTCTCTGACGTGTGTTTTTGTAAATGCCTTGCTGGATCTATAGCTTTCAACAGGTTTAACATTTGGGCAGAACTACTCAAAATGTTATATTCTTCCATCAGATAAGAGATTGTGTCTGATTGTCTTTTGTGATGCTATCAGTTGTGGTGATTGATATCTCTGTTTAAAGAAATGCATTTATTGGAATCAGCTGTTGAAACAGGACATAAATATTAATTCCCGTTCAGAGTTAATAATAATTATATCAGAGGTAAGTCTAAATATACCTTTAATGTACTGACTCTAATGAGTAAACTTTGCCAAAATTGCTATGATTATCATTTCCTGAGCTTTCTATTCGATTCCATTGACCTGTGTGTCTGTTTCTATGGCAGCACCATACAGTTTTGATGAGCACAGCTTTGTAATCTAGCTTGAAATCCGGGCGTGTGGTGATATGTGAACATGATTAACTCTTGCGGTTAATGAGCAGGACGTATGCTTCCGTTTATTTGTGTCGTCCTCTGTTTCTTTGACCCATACACGCCCCCTCAACTTACATGTGTTTTTCCTTCCTTTTCCAACATGTGTTCAGTGTACCAGGTCTTTCTCATTCTTGGTTACTTTTCTCCTAGGTTTTTTTTTTTCTTGATGCAATTGTAAATGGCATTGCTTTCTTATTTTCTCTTTGGGAAGGTTTGTCATCAGTACACAGAAATGCAACAAGTTGGGACACCTGTGTGGCTCAGTCAGTTAAGCATCTGTCTTTGGCTCAGGTCACCATCCCGGGGTGCTGTCATCGAGACCCGCAGTGGACTTCCTGCTCAGTGGGGAGTCTGCATCTCCCTCTCCCTCTGCTGCTCACCCTGTTTGTGCTGTCTCCTTCTGTCAAATAAATAAAGTCTTTAAGAAAGAAATGCAACAGGTCTCTGTATATTGACTTTGTATCCTGCAGCTTTACTGAATTTGTTTATTCTAAGAGTTTTTTGGTGGAATCTTTATGGAATTCTATATATAGTATCGTCATTTGCAAACACTGACAGTTTTCCTGTTTTGATTTCATCTTTCTTTCTTTTTTCTTTTTGTCTGAATGCTTTGGCTAGGGCTTTCAATACTGTGTTGAATGAAAGTGATGAGAGTGGGCATCTTTGTCTTGCTTTTTTGTCTTTTTGTCTTTTTTATTTTTTTATAATATGTTATATATTTATTCATGAGAGTCAGAGAGAGAGAGGCAGAGGCAGAGAGCGAAGCAGGCTCCCCGCGTAGCAGGAAGCCCGATGCAGGACTCGATCCCAGGACCCTGGGATTGCGACCCAAGCCGAAGGCAGATGCTTAACCATCTGAGCCCCACAGGCGCCCTCTTTGTCTTGTTTTTCATCTTAGTGGAAATGTTTTCAGCTTTTCACCCTTGGGTATGATGTCAGCTGTGAGCTTTTCATATATGAACTTTGTTATCTTGAGGTATGTTCCCTCTATACCCAGAGGGTTTAGAGTTTTTATCATAAATGCATATTGAACTGTCAAGTGTTCTTGTTGAGGTACAGTGGAATGTGGGGGTTTGCTGGCATAGGCGTGCAGATTTCTCCAGGTCAGAAACCTTTCTGTAGTTCCAAATGATGCAGGATTATTCTCGGCGGCAGCCCGAGTTCTCTCCTATTATTGAGGTGTCCCCAATGCCCGGAGCTTTGTAGCCGGGACTCTGGGGAAAATC
>NW_027404137.1:0-2512 GCF_003265705.2 Callorhinus ursinus
CTGAATTTCACTTCTCACCCCCAAAGGCAGCTACTTCCAGATTCCATCCATTTATGCCCAGGTGTTATGAGCACACTGCCTTGACTGAGCTCAGCCCAGGAGCCACAGATCTAGGCCCTTCGCATTCCAACACATGGGTAGTCATCTGTGGGCACCAGCTCACTGGGATCTGCACATCACCTGAGCTTAAAACCCACATCCCTACAGCAAATCCCAAGTGAGAAGTGACTTGAATGCTCACTTCTCGGCAGCATTGGAAGGCACCCAATCAGAGGGTGTTGGATCAGGTTGTTGCCCCAGTGTCTTTTCAGTGCAGTACTAAGCATGACTGGAGGGATCTTGGTTTGAAAACTCCCATGGGGCCATAGGACCGGTAGAGGCACAGGTGTAGTACTGGGCAGCTTTGGAGATCTCATAGCCTGAGACCAACTGGCAATCCCAGTGTTTGAGTGCCCTGTGCTCTGAGGGGAAGGATCCACATCCTAGGGCACATGGTGAGCCTGCTATCCAGGTGCCTGCTTGGCCTAGCACAGAGCTGAGTTGGTGGTCTCCGGTTTCAAGAGCACACGTTGATCCCTCTGTCCAGGTTTGTGCTTGGCCTAGCACAGAGCTTCAATTTTGGTCTCCAGGTACAAGGGCAAATAGTGATATTGCTGTCAAGGTGCCTGCTTTGACTAGCACAGAGCTCCATTGTTGGTCTACAGGTCCATGAACACACCGCGATCCCTCAGTCCTGGTTGCGCGGCCCAGCACAATATCAGTTCTCAGTCTCCAGGTCCAAAGGCACATTGTGAGACCTCAATCCAGGTGATTGTTTGGCCTAGAAGAGAAGCTGACTTCTGTTCAGATTACTGCTTGCCATAGCACAGAGATGTGTTGTTGATCACCAGGTCTAAGAGCACATGGTGAACCCCCTCTCCATTTTGGCCAAGGAGAGAGTGAACCCACTGTCAAAGTGACTTCTTGGCCTAGAGCAATGCTACACTGTTGGTCTCTAGGTCCAAGGGAAGAGTTTGAGCCTGCTGTCAAGATGCCTACTTGGATTAGACCAGAGCTGAGTTGTTTGTCTCCAGGTCCAAGGGCACATGGGAGGCCTGCTAACCTCGTGTCTACTTGGCATAGCACAGAGCTGCACTGTTGTTCTCCAGGTCCAATGGCACTTGGTGAGTTTTCTGTGCAGGTATCTGCTTGGCCCAGGATACTGATATATTTGTCTCCAGGTAAAAAGACATGAGGTGAGGTCCCAGTCCAGGTAACTTCTTGGCTGAATGCAGAGCATTGGAACAGGGCTCAGGTCCAACTGCACATGGTGATCACATTGTCAAGTGAGTTGTTAGCAACATGCTAAGCTGGGTTGTTAGCCTCCAGGTCCAAGGACACATAGTGAGCCCTCTGTCCAGGTGTCTACTTTGCCTATCCCTGAGCTACTTTCTTGGTCTCCAAGTCAAAAGGCACATGATGAGCCTGCTGTCCAGTTGAGTCATTTTCCCAATGCTGAGCTGGGATGCAAGACTCATGGTTTCTTGGCACATGGTAAGCCTCGTGTTCTCTGGACTCACTTGCCTTGTGTCACATTGGCCTGGCCAGCTTGTGGTGTGAGAGCTCCTTTTCCACCCCATATTCATGTGACTCACCTGCCCAGTGACAAATTGTTTCAGAGGTGTCCCAGGGTTCAGATTCCTGGTATTCTGTTTGGGGGCAGAGTTTCTTTATGTTCTGCTGTTTTCGAGGGTTTGTGGTCCATGGGATCCTAATCAGCCAGGATTCTGGAGGATTAGTTTGTCCACTCTGATGTGGGTCAGACAACTCATTGTCTGAGGACCTGTGATACAAGGACTCCCACTGTGTCCAATAATGTGATTCCATCAGGATGTGGACTCAGGTTTCCTACACTGAGACCTTTGAGGACCCCAGAACTGTTGGGCCCAGCTTGCTGAGAATCCACTACACACTGATTCCCAGTATCGTATTGCCACATGCGAAATCAAAGTGTGTACCTGAGCAGCCAGGTCTTCCTCAGAGTGGGAAATGGATCCAGGATTCTCCGGGTGCAAGTTCGGGGCTTCTCAGGACCACAGAGCGACAAAAAGATAAGGGCAAACATGATGGTGGTGTGCAGAGGAGGTGGTGAAAGGTCCAGTGCGGGAGGAGTGGGCAGGGGGCTTGCCCTGGGTAGTAGCCAAGATCAGATGTGAGAACTCAAGGAATAGCAGGAAGAGCTGTGGCGAAAGTGACATCTCTCTCATTAGTTTAGCCTCTGCAGTGGCTGTGCTTTTATAACAGCCCTGGGGCATCACAGTGCCTTCTTGTGATGTCACCCCCATTCCCTGGCCAATCACCATGGCGCTATCCAGTTGACACTGTTTGGTTGGCCAATCACCTTGTAGCGTGACTGGCCAATGACCAATGGCCTTATCAGTAACCCTTCTGACATCATTGCCTGGAAACCATCTTTTAAGGAAAATAGGTTACGTTTCCTTCAAGAAGAAAAAATCATATTTAGGATGTATTT
>NW_027404138.1:0-2511 GCF_003265705.2 Callorhinus ursinus
CCAGCTCCTAGTTTCGTGGATCTGTTCTACTGTTCTTTTGGTTTCTAGTTCATTGATTTCTGCTCTGATCTTGATTATTTCTCTTCTCCTGCTGGGTTTAGGCTTTATTTGCTGTTGTTTCTCCAGCTCCTTTAGGGGTAGGGTTCGGTTGTGTATTTGAGACCTTTCTTGTTCTTGAGAAAGGCTTGTATTGCTACACACTTTTTCTTAGGACTGCCTTTGGTGTATCCCAAAGATTTTGAACAGTTGTGTTTTCATTTTCATTGGTTTCCATGAATTTTTTTAATTCTTCTTTAATTTCCTGGTTGACCCATTCATTCTTTAGTAGGATGCTCTTTAGACTCCATGTTCAGTTCTTTCCGACTTTCCTCTTGTGATAGAGTTCTAGTTTCAAAGCACTGTGGTCTAAAAATATGCAGGGAATAATCCCAATATTTTGGTACTGGTTGAGACCTGATTTGTGACCTAGGATGTGATCTATTCTGGAGAATGTTCCATGGACACTGGAGAAGAATGTGTATTCTGTTGCTTTGGGGTAGAATGTTCTTTCTATGTCTGTGAAGTCCATTTGGTCCAGTGTGTCATTTAGTGTCTTTATTTTCTTGTTGATCTTTTGCTTAGATGATCTGTCCATTTCAGTGAGGGGGGTGTTAAAGTCCCCCACTATTATTGTATTGTTGTCAATGTGTTTCTTTGCTTTTCTTATTAATTGCCTTATATAATTGGCTGCTCCCATGTTAGGGGCATAGATATTTACAATTGTTAGATCTTCTTGTTGGATTGACTCTTTAAGTAGGATATAGTGTCCTTCCTCATCTCTTATTACAGTCTTTGGTTTAAAATCTAGTTTGTCTGATATAAGGATCGCCACCCAGCTTTCTTTTGGTGTCCATTAGCATGGTAAATGGTTTTCCACCCCCTCACTTTCAATCTGGGGGTGTCTTTGGGTCTAAAATGAGTCTCTTGGCAGACAGCGTATGGATGGGTCTTGTTTTTTAATCCAATCTGATAGCCTGTGTCTTTTGATTGGGGCATTGAGCCCATTTACATTCAGGGTAACTATTGAAAGGTATGAATTTAGTGCCATTTATTGCCTGTAAGGTGACTGTTACTGTATGTTGTCTATGTTCCTTTCTGATCTATGCTGCTTTTAGGCTCTCTCTTTGCTTAGAGGACCCCTTTCAATATTTGTTGGACGGCTGGTTTCATGTTTGCAAATTCCTTTAGTTTTTGTTTGTTCTGGAAGCTTTTTATCTCTCCTTCAATTTTCAATGACAGCCTAGTTGGATATAACATTCTTGACTGCATATTTTTCTCGTTTAGTGCTCGGAAGATATCATGCCAGTCCTTTTTGGCCTGCCAGGTCTCTGTGGATAGGTCTGTTGCCAGTCTAATGTTTCTACCATTATAGGTTACATATCTCTTTTCCCGAGCTGCTTTCAAGATTTTCTCTTTTTCTCTGAGACTCGTAAGTTTTACTATTAGATGTCGGGGTGTTGACCTATTTTTATTGATTTTGAGAGGGGTTCTCTGTGCCTCCTGGATTTTGATGCCTGTTTCCTTCCCCACATTAGGGAAGTCCTCTGCTATAATTTGTTCCAATATACCTTCTGCCCCTCTCTCTCTTTCTTCTTCTTCTGGGATCCCAATTAATCTAATGTTGTTTCATCTTATCATATCGCTTATCTCTCGAATTCTGCTTCATGATCCAGTAGTTGTTTATGTCTCTTTTTCTAGCTTCTTTATTTTCCATCATTTGGTCTTCTATATCACTAATTCTCTCTCTGCCTCATTTATCCTAGCAGTTAGTGCCCCCATTTTTGATTGCACCTCATTAATAGCCTTTTTGATTTCGACTTAGTTAGATTTTATTTCTTTTATTTCTCCAGGAAGGGTTTCTCTAATAACCTCCATGCTTTTTTCAAGCCCAGCTAGTATCTTTAAAATCATCATTCTGAACTCTAGGTCCAACATTGTGCTAATGTCCGTATTGAGTATGTCCCCGGCAGAGAGTACTACCTCTTTTTCTTTTTGTTGAGGTGATTTTTTTCATCTTGTCATTTTGTCCAGAGGAGAAGAGATGAAATGAGAGAACAAAATGCTAGCAGGTTTACAAAGTCCTAGAGAATATACTCTAAACAAATCAGAAAAGACCTGAAACCAGGGGAAAAGAAAGGGAAAGAAAGAAAAAAGGAAGAGAAAAAAAAAAAAGAAACAGAAAAAGATAAAAACAAACAAAAACAGAACAAAAAAAACCAGAATATGATCAAATATGATCAGGTTAGTGCATAGATCAGTGCCACACTCTAGATTTTGGGTGTATTTTAGTCTGTTAGAAGTAAGTGCCTCCTAAAATTTTAAGGAAAGAAAGACTTATATATGTACAAAATAAGGGTTGATACAATGAAGGGATGGAATATGTCTATAAAGAAGAAAATTATAAAAGATTTTATAAAAGGAATTGTAAGATAAGAAGTTGTCTGAAAAAAGAAAGAAGATTTAAAAAAAAAA
>NW_027404139.1:0-2510 GCF_003265705.2 Callorhinus ursinus
AAAACAAAAAACAAACAAACAAACAAACAACAACCTTAGTAAAGAAATACATGATGAGAATTAGGAAGTTTGAATTAGTGGACATATATGGAACCCTGTCTCTAAAAATTAGGACACATAGCATATTTTCAAAAATTGACAATAAGCTAGACCAGTGATTCTTAACACTTTTTATCTCAGAACCCCTTTATACACTTTTTTCTTTTTCTTTTTCCAAGATTTATTTATTTATTTGACAGAGAGAGATAGCGAGAGCAGGAAGACAAGCAGGGGGAGTGGGAGAGGGAGAAGCAGGCTTCCTGCTGAGCAGGGAGCCCGATGCGGGGCTCGATCCCAGGATTCTGGGATCATGACCTGAGCGAAGGCAGACACTTAACGACTGAGCCACCCAGGCGCCCTTTTTTTTCTTTTTGCAGTTTGGTAACCTATATTAAAAGACTTAAAAATGGAGGGGGTCTAAGATGGAGGCATAGGAGGAGGACTCTAGGCTCATCTTGTCGATCCAACACAACTAGATAACTATCAAATCATTCTAAATACCCCAGAAATCAACCTGAGGACTGACAGAACGAACTGTACAACTCGAGGAAGAGAAGAGGCCACATTGAGGAAGGTAGGAAGTGCAGAGATGTGGTTTGGGGAAGAAATGGATTACAGATGGTGCTGCAGAGCGGAGGAAACCCAGGTCACAGACAGAGGTGAGAGAGGCGCACACAGGGATACACACAGGGAGAACACTTCTCAAAACCACTGACTGGGAAAACAAGAAGGGCTGATTTTCATGAGTTCTTGGAACCAGCAGGGCTTAAAGACAAGTTTTAAAGGTTGGCAGACTTGGCTGGGATAGAGCCCTGAGGGCACTGCCCTACTCCTGGAGAGAAGGCAAGCAAACAACCCCGGGGGTGGGGGGCAGATGGTGTAGAAACAGCAATCTAAAGAACACTTGGGGCACACAGAAGTGAGGTTATTCACTCTTCTTGGAGTCCATCCCTGAGAGGCAGAGTTCAGGGAGATGCCTATCCGGGGGTTAAGGCAAGGGTGGGCACCATTTTCCTCCCTCGCCCCTCAGCATAAATGCAGAGCCACCTGCAGGAAGCAGTGCAGTACCAACACTGACTGCCTAACTTTTTTACACCAAGTCCCATACCCCTGCACTCTGGTGCGACTGCTTGCATCTGTCCCCGCATGGCAGGACCCTCCCCAAGAAGACCAGCACAGGTGCCCGCCACAGCATGTCCCTAAAGCCTGGAGTTTTAAAAGTCAGCGGGCTTGGCTGGATTAGAGCCCAGAGGAGACTTCACTGCTCCTGAAGAGAATGCAGGCAAACAACCCAGGGGCAAACAGTGTGGAAACAGTGATCTGAAAAACTCCTGCGATGCACAGGGGGGTGATTATTCACTTTTCTTGGAGTGCTTCCCTGACAGGCAGCATGCACGGAGATGCCTCTCAGGGACAAAACAGCTGGCTGGTGGCATTTTCCTCCCCCCACCCCTCCGCATAGACACAGAGCCACCTGTGATAAACAGCAAGGGCTGACACTGGCTGTCTAGCCTGCTTACATCAGGTCCCACATCCCTGTGCTCTGCCGCAACTGCCCTTCTGGGTCAAGTTTGCCTCAGTCCCAGTGTGCCAGTCCCACCTGAGAAAACCAGCAGAAACTGCTGCCCACACCATGTCTCCCAACCAGAGAGTTCTGCAGGGCCTCAGTTTCTGGTGGAAGTGGTGTCAAGTCTCATTTAACAAGCAGACCAGAGCACACAGTTAAAACTGGCCACATTCTGTCCAAGGACCAAACACTGCCCACCACAGGCAAGGAGAGCTTCTGCAGATGACGGCTCTGAGAGATAGGGCAGCCAGAACACAGCAGCAGAGCGCATGCAGCACACACCGGAGACACTTCCTGAAGTGTCAGGCCTGGACACTATATGACCTCTTCTTCATGAAATCATTACTCTCAGGAGTAGGAAACATAACAGCCTCTTCTAACACACAAAAGAGGATGATATCACAGTGAAAGAATAAGGTAAGGTCATGGCCAGAGATCTAAGTAAAACAAATATAAGTAACATGTCTGATGGAGAATTTAAAGCAACAATCATGAGGATACTAGCTGGGCTTGGAGAAAAGAATGGAAGACTTCAGGGAGGTCCTTACCATAAATATAAAAGAGTTATAAAAGAATCAGTTGGAAATGAAAAATACAATAACCAAGATTTGAAACAAACTAGATGGAATGACTACAAGGATGAAAGAAGCAGAGGAATGAATAAGTGATAGAGAAGATAAAAGAATGGAAAATAATAAAGCTGAACAAAAGAGAGAATTATGGAACATGAGAATAGACTTAGGGAACTCAGTGACTCCATCAAACCTAATGACATTCATATCATAGGAGTTCTAGAAGAAGGGAGGGGGGGCAGAGAGTTATTTAAGGAAATTATAGATGATAATTCCCTAATCTACGGAAGGAAACAGACATCCAGATCCAAGAGGCACAGAAAACTCCCATC
>NW_027404140.1:0-2510 GCF_003265705.2 Callorhinus ursinus
ACAGGCCAGGACTCTGCTCCGGCTGGGTGGCCCATTCTGCCTTCAGCTGAAGGCGGGCAGGGGCAGGGAGGCATGTGGTATCCCTCCCCCAACACAGGCTGGGGACAAAAGTGGGAACAAAATGGGCAAGGTCTTGCCCACAGGAAACCTACACTCCAGAGAGCTGACATAAAGCAGAGCGAGATCAAATACAGTGATGTCTGAATGGTAGTAATTACAGCCTAGGAAATTAAAAAAAAAAAAGGAAATACTGCTGTTTTGGGGTGAGGGTTATGAAGCATCTTGCTGGAAGTAACCAACTTTTACTCTTAAACATTCACTAGCAATAATTAGAGTAGTTTTAAAAAGCATTCTTTAGCAATAACAAAAAAATTAAGATGCTCAAGTTAAACACAATCAAATCTTTTTCTTGTTCCATAAGTTAAAAAAAATTAGATAGCTTTAGAAAGAATATGGAAATAATAAAATATTCTATCGTGGTAATAAACATTTAAAGCACATAATGTTCTTTACTGGATCAATTATATTAGGCAACCACTTCCCCTCTAAAATGATGTCCCTAGCTAAAACAGTCTATACCACCCATGTAATTACCAACAGAGTTCAGAAGCTGCCAGAAGAGCGTATCCATACAGAATACTTTATAGCCCACCACTGCACACATCTTTTGCCTGAAGCAATATGCAGAACTAAATAATGAAATTAAGTATCAATTGCAATTCACTGCGTTAACTGAAGATTTTGTAGAAAAGTACAAGGGTTTGAAAAATTAGTATCTCAATACTAAATATTTTCTCAACAGGTACAAATGAAAATTTTTATGGTCTTACTACTGACAAGACATTTCAAAGTCTTGGTTAAGCCTGCTGGTGTCTGCATAAGAGAAATGTCTAATCTTTGTTTTCTGTGCTTAGAAAGAATTGTTATACATCTACCAAATGTTAAAATACAAAATATTGTTAATATGAACAGTCCATAATTAACAAGTTCTAAGACTCTCAAACACGAAAACCAGAAGCTTTATGAAAAAGCCTTCCTCTCTCCTGGGCCTACAAAGGTACAAAAACTCCAAGGCCCTACATGAATCAGCATGGTGACATTACTACTGAGAGGTATATGAACTAAAGATGGTTCAAAATTGTCCCTAGTCTCTCATTTCCTTAGATTTTCAATAATCCCACGGCAGTTTCTTACTGCTCAAAGACTCCCAAGTGTGGAGGCTGACATCGATCCTTGGTAGAAGAATGAAGAAATCACGGATGAAGACGGCAAGCCACCATGAGCCTATTTATGAGGTTTCGACGCCAGTAGTCTTACTCACAAGCAGAAGGAAAAACTCCCAATCATCTTATATTTAGAGTGTTTCGTGTTTCTCAGGGAAAACAAGAAAAAAATGAAAAAGTAAAATAACTGATGGAGGAAGGGAGGGGAGGAGGGAGCAAGGGAAAGATTTTCCAAGACACTAGAACATGCTAAAAAGGAACATTATTTAAAACTGGAATGGAACTGGCACGGAAATCTGGATGAGTCCGTGCAGCAGACAAGAAAGCGAAGAAAAGGGCCCAAACAAATCTGATCCATTTCTCCAAGGTCTGAGAAAAGAGCTTTAGTAACGTTAATAACTGGTTTTAAAGGAACTAACTAACCATTTGGGGAGAAAAAAGAAGACAGAACCCTTTCTCCATACAACGCACACCTGATACGTAAAATTACAAGCGGCTACGGAAAATGAACACACAGAAACACTGTAGGGAGATTAAAACACTCATTTACATCGGGGCTGAATGGACCTTCTAAGATTGAAGTAAAAACCACAGAGGAAAAGATCAGATCTACATACATAAAAAGTACAAATTTATCTACATTTAAAAGAAAAAGATACAAAAATGAGTCAAACAAGACAAAAATATTTGTCACCAGATAAATTTCTTAGAGAAATTATGAAAAGGTAAAGATGTATGAAAAAAGATGAATAAACTTTTAACAAAGATCAAAATGAACAATGAAATGTTAAAAGGTAAGCAGCAAGCAAAACACAAGGAGAGCATTTTTCACCACGGAAGTTGGCAAGTTAAAGAAAGTAAAGCGGGCAAGGACGTCAGGAAAAGGGAACCCTCACTGGGCAGCTGGCTGACAAGATCAGGCTTCAAACTTTTCATATTTGATCTGGAAATTCCTCGTGTGTCATCCCATTTCCTGAGTCCCTACATATGCCAGCCGCCCTACGTAACTCAGGAGAAAATAGCGGTATGAACACAGCTGAGAAGCCGATAATTAAGGGTGACCACCAGAGTGACACCAGGTAGCAGAGAGAGGTCCCAGATGCTAGCACATATAGGTACCTACACACAAAACAACAATTACTTCTCACCTGTGAGAAGGTACTTTGTGTTAGCCAGTTTTTTTCCATTACTTTCTCGTGGCCCCTAATCTCCAAACAATGCAATAAAAAACACGGTGTAAAGGGGGATGCCTGGGTGGCTCAGTCGGTTAAGCGGCTGCCTTCGGCC
>NW_027404141.1:0-2509 GCF_003265705.2 Callorhinus ursinus
AATGACCCAAATCAACAAAATCATGAATGAAAGAGGAGAGATCACAAGCAACACCAAAGAAATACAAACAATTATAAGAACATATCATGAGCAACTATATGCCAGCAAATTTCATAACTTGGAAGAAATAGGTGCATTCCTAGAGATGTATCAACTACCAAAACTGAACCCGGAAGAAATAGAAAACCTGAACAGACCTATAACCACTAAGGAAATTGAAATTAGTCATCAAAAATCTCCCAACAAACAAAAGTCCACGGCCAGATGGCTTCCCAGGGGAATTCTATCAGACATTTAAAGAAGAATTAATACCTATTCTCCTGAAACTGTTCGAAAAAGTAGAAATGGAAGGAAAACTTCCAAATCGTTTTATGAGGCCACCACTACCTTGATCCCCAAACTAGACAAAGACTTTGTCAAAAAGGAGAATTACAGTCAGATATCCTTGATGAACATGGATGCAAAAATTCTCACCAAAATCCTAGCCAGTAGGATCCAACAGTACATTAAAAGGATAATTCACCACGATCAAGTGGGATTTCTCCCTGGGTTGCAAGGTTGTTTCAACATCCGCAAATCAATCATCAACGTGATACAATACATTAAAAAATAAAAAACAAGAATCATATGATCCTCTCAATAGATGCAGAAAAAGCATTTGAGAAAGTACAGCATCTTTCTTGATCAAAACTCTCAGAGTATAGGGATAGAGAGTACATACTTCAATATCATAAAAGCCATCTATGAAAAACCTGCAGCAAATATCATTCCCAATGGGGAAAAGCTGAGAGCTTTTGCCCTAAGGTCAGGAACGCTGCAGGGATGTCCACTATCACCAGTGCTCTTCAACATAGTATTAGAAGTCCTAGCCACTGCACTCAGACAATAAAAAGAAATCAACGACATCCAAATCGGCAAAGAGGAAGTCAAACTCTGTTTGCAGATGATATGATACTTTATGTGGAAAACCCAAAGGACTCCACCCAAAACCTGCTAGAACTCATACAGGAATTCAGTAAAGTGGCAGGATATAAAATTAATGCACAGAAATCAGTGGCATTCCTATACACCAACAGCAAGACAGAAGAAAGAGTTATTAAGGAATTGATCCCATTCACAATTTCACCCATGAACATAAGATACCTAGGAACAAATCTAACCAAAGAGGCAAACGATCTGTGCTCAGAAAATTCTAAAATACTCATGAAAGAAATTGAGGAGACACAAAGAAATGGAAAAACATTCCATGCTCATGGGTTGGAAGAACAAATACTGTGAAGATGTCAATGCTACCTAGAGCAATCTACACATTCAGTGCAATCCTTGTGAAAATACGATTTGCTTTTTTCAAAGCAATGGAACAAATAATCCTACAATCTGTATGGAACCAGAAAAGATCTGAATAGCCAGAGGAATGTTGAGAAAGAAAAGCAAACTTGGCGGCATCACAATTCCGGACTTCCCACTCTATTACAAAGCTGTCATCATCAAGACAGTATGATGTTGGCACAAAAGACACATAGATCAATGGAACAGAATAGAGAGCCCAGAAATGGACTCTCAACTCTAGGCTGAACTAATCTTTGACAAAGCGGGAAAGAATATCCAATGGAAAAAAGACAGTCTCTTCAACAAATGGTGTTGGGAAAATTGGACAGCCACATGCAGAAGAATGAAACTGGACCATTTCCTTACAGCTCACAGAAAAATAGACTCAAAATGGTTGAAAGACCTAAAGGTGAGACATGAGTCCATCAAAATCCTGAAGGAGAACACAGGCAGCAAACTCTTCGACCTCAGCCGCAGCAACTTTTTCCTAGAAACATCGCCAAAGGCAAGGGAAGCAAGGGCAAAAATGAACTATTGGGATTTTATCAAGATAAAAAGCTTTTGCACAGGAACAGAAACACTCAACCAAACCAAAAGACAACCTACAGAATTGGGGAAGATATTTGCAAATGAGATATCAGATAAAGGGCTAGTATCCAAAATCTATGAAGAACTTATCAAACTCAACACCCAAAGAACAAATAATCCAATCAAGAAATGGGCAGAAGACATGAACAGACATTGTTCCAAAGAAGACATCCAAATGGCCAAGAGACACATGAAAATGTGCTCCACATCGCTTGGCATCAGGGAAATCCCAATGAAAACCTCAATGAGATACCACCTCACACCAGTCAGAATGGCTAAAATTAACAAGTCAGGAAACGACAGATGTTGGCGGGGATGTAGAGAAAGGGGTACCCTCCTACACTGTTTGTGGGAATTTAACCTGGTGCAATCACTCTGGAAAACAGTAT
Organism: Callorhinus ursinus; assembly: GCF_003265705.2. Classification (NCBI taxonomy): domain Eukaryota; kingdom Metazoa; phylum Chordata; class Mammalia; order Carnivora; family Otariidae; genus Callorhinus; species Callorhinus ursinus. The sequence continues at coordinate 2,307 of NW_027404141.1, forward strand.
GGAGGTTCCTCAAAAAGTTGGAAATAGAGCTACGATATGATCCAACAATTGCACTACTGGGTAGTGCAAACTGGGGTAAATACCCCAAAGGTACAAATGTAGGGATCTCAAAGGGTACATGCACCCTGATGTTTACAGCAGCAATGTCCACAATATTCAAACTGTGGCAAGAGCCAATATGTCCATCGAGAGATGAATGGATA
>NW_027404142.1:0-2509 GCF_003265705.2 Callorhinus ursinus
AAAGAAGAATTAATACCTATTCTCCTGAAACTGTTCCAAAAAATAGAAATGGAAGGGAAACTTCCAAACTCATTTTATGAGGCCACCATTACCTTGATCCCAAAACCAGACAAAGACCCCATCAAAAAGGAAAACTACAGACCAATATCCTTAATGAACATGGATGCAAAAATTCTCACCAAAATACTAGCCAATAGTGTCCAACAGTACATTAAAAGGATTATTCACCACGACCAAGTGGGATTTATCCCTCGGCTGCAAGGCTGGTCCAACATCCGCAAATCAATCAACGTGATACAATACATTAACAAAAGAAAGAACAAGAATCATATGATCCTCTCAATAGATGCAGAAAAAGCATTTGACAAAGTACAGCATCCTTTCTTGATCAAAACTCTTCAGAGTATAAGGATAGAGGGTACATACCTCAATATCATAAAAGCCATCTACGAAAAACCTACAGCGAATAGCATTCTCAATGGGGAAAAGCTGAGAGCTTTTCCCCTAAGGTCAGGAACACGGCAGGGATGTCCACTATCACCACTGCTATTCAACATAGTATTAGAAGTCCTAGCCACAGCAATCAGACAACAAAAAGAAATGAAAGGCATCCAAATCGGCAAAGAGGAAGTCAAACTCTCACTCTTTGCAGATGATATGATACTGTATGTGGAAAACCCAAAAGACTGCACCCCAAAACTGCTAGAACTCATACAGGAATTCAGTCAAGTAGCAGGCTATAAAATCAATGCACAGAAATCAGTGGCATTCCGATACACCAACAACAAGACAGAAGAGAGAGAAATTAAGGAGTCTATCCCATTTACAATTGCACCCAAAACCATAAGATACCTAGGAATAAATTTAACCAAAGAGGCAAAGGATCTGTACTCAGAAAACTATAAAATACTCATGAAAGAAATTGAAGAAGACACAAAGAAATGGAAAAACGTTCCATGCTCATGGATTGGGAGAATCAACATTGTGAAGATGTCAATGCTACCTAGAGCAATCTACACATTCAATGCAATCCCCATCAAAATACCATCCACTTTTTTCAAAGAAATGGAACAAATAATCCTAAAATTTATATGGAACCAGAAGAGACCCCGAATAGCCAGAGGAATATTGAAAAAGAAAAGCAAAGCTGGCGGCATCACAATTCCAGACTTTCAGCTCTATTACAAAGCTGTCATCATCAAGACAGTATGGTACTGGCAAAAAACAGACACATAGATCAATGGAACAGAATTGAGAGCCCAGAAATGGACCCTCAACTCTATGGTCAACTCATCTTTGACAAAGCAGGAAAGAACGTCCAATGGAAAAAAGACAGTCTCTTCAACAAATGGTGTTGGGAAAATTGGACAGCCACATGCAGAAGAATGAAACTGGACCATTTCCTTACACCACACACAAAAATAGACTCCAAATGGTTGAAAGACCTAAACGTGAGACAGGAGTCCATCAAAATCCTAAAGGAGAACACAGGCAGCAACCTCTTCCACCTCAGCCACAGTAACTTCTTCCTAGAAACATCGCCGAAGGCAAGGGAAGCCAGGGCATAAATGAGCTATTGGGATTTCATCAAGATAAAAAGCTTTTGCACAGCAAAAGAAACAGTCCACAAAACAAAAAGACAACTGACAGAATGGGAGAAAATATCTGCAAATGACATATCAGATAAAGGGCTAGTATCCAAAATCTATAAAGAACTTATCAAACTCAACACCCAAAGAATAATCCAATCAAGAAATGGGCAGAAGACATGAACAGACATTTTTCCAAAGAAGACATCCAAATGGACAACAGACACATGAAAAAGTGCTCAACATCGCTCGGCATCAGGGAAATCCAAATCAAAACCTCCATGAGATACCACCTCACACCAGTCAGAATGGCTAAAATTAACAAGTCAGGAAACGACAGATGTTGGCGGGGATGTGGAGAAAGGGGAACCCTCCTACACTGTTGGTGGGAATGCAAGCTGTTGCAACCACTCTGGAAAACAGTATGGAGGTTCCTCAAACAGTTGAAAATAAAGCTACCATACGATCCAGCAATTGCACTACTGGGTATTTACCACAAAGATACAAATGTAGGGATCCGAAGGGGTATGTGCACCCCAATGTTTATAGCAGCAATGTCCACAATAGCCAAACTGTGGAAAGAGCCAAGATGTCTATCGACAGATGAATGGATAAAGAAGAAGTGTTATATATTCACAATGGAATATTATGCAACCATCAAAAGGAATGAGATCTTGCCATTTGCAACGACGTGGATGGAACTGGAGGGTGTTATGCTGAGTGTAATAAGTCAAACAGAGAAAGACATGTATCATATGGCCTCACTGATATGAGGAATTCTTAATCTCAGAAAACAAACTGAGGGTTGTAGAGGGGAGGAGGGTGGGGGATGCGTTAGCCTGGTGATGGGTATTAAGGAGGGCACGTTCTGCGTGGAGCACTGGGTGTTATGCACAAACAATGAATCATGGAACACTACA
>NW_027404143.1:0-2509 GCF_003265705.2 Callorhinus ursinus
ATATGGTGATTAACATAACAATAAAAAATTAAAAAAAAAAACATGTGGTCATATGAATTGATGCACAAAAGATTCTAACCAAAATCCAATATCTGTTGCTGACATAAACACTCATGAAAGCAGGATTAAGGGGGATTATTTCAATAAATCTCTAGCAAACACTATGCTCAAGTTTGAAGATGGACAGCTCTACTCTGAAGTCAGGAACAAGGACAAGATGCTGGTTTTCACAGGACAGATACTGTATGATTCCACTTATATGAAGTATCCTGAGACTCAAAGTAGAATGTGGCTGCAGGGGCCGAGGGGAAGGGGGATGGGGAGCTGGTGTCTCCTGCATACAGAGTCCCCCTCGGGGAGAAGGAAGAAGTTCTGGAGAATGACGTGCCACCGTGGGAACTCAGCTAAGCCCAGAGAACTATGTACCTGAAATATTTTAAGTGGTCAATGTTATTACATTTATTCAGAGAAAAAAAATGAATGAGGGACTGATGCTTGTCTCAATGTGGACAGACATTAAAAACAATCCCAGTGACAGAAGCCAGACAGAAAATTCCACTCAGATTGTGGCCATCTGTGCTCCTTAAAGCCACCAGTGTTGTGCAAATAAGGGAAAATCTCAGGAGCAGTTCCAGAAAAAAAAAAAAAAAACTGGATCCGAATGGAAAAGGACATTTCAGACTGTAGGGCAGGCGACAGTTAAAGTGGGCCAGGGGTCTGAGTTAAAATGTGGAAAATGGGATGAATTCCTCATTCAGGGTTATGTGGTGGTTCTGCGGGACAGTGTCACTGTTTGGGGTAAAACGCAGTGAAGTATTCATGTGAAGTGGTAAATGTAGTATGGAAACAATAGATGGAGGGTCTGAGTGTGGAGATAAAGTATATTTGTGCTGCTGTGACAAGTTTAGTGCATTTTAAAATCACCGCAGAGTCAATTACTTCTCCAAACAACTATGTCAGCACCATGTCACAGAAGCAGAGACGAGAACAAACTTCGTGATGGAGGCCAAGCCCTCCCAGATCCAGTTCACCCACTGTGGAGAGGCCACTCGCCCCTGTAGGTGGTCACATGTTAGCAAGAAATCGGTGGCCCCTGTGTCTTGGGTGCAGGAGAAGCAGTGGCATTTGGATTTCCAATTTTCCACAACGTTCCACAACTGGTTAGGACTGTGAAAATGCATGAAGGGAAGCCTCAGTAAAGTGGATTGGGGATGCCAGAAGGGGAGGCTGGAGGGGGGAGCCTACCACTCAGGGTCAGTTACAGGAACAACTGTGAGTTACAGACCCAACATTAGAACCACCCACAGGAGAGACTCATCAGTCGCAGACCCCAAAGTGGAAGATGTATGTTTCATCTCCTACAAGAAATCCACCACCGCTGCAGCTCCGCAGGTGAGAAACCTCCATCACCCCAAACCCTTGCTTTTCTTCAGTGGACTTTCCCTCAAAACAACCTTCCCAACTTCCCCCAACTTCTCCATGAAATACTGAACAGGTGACAGTTCTGTTCTCTGACACCCCCGTGAGACACTGAAGACAGATATAGAGGGAGACACATGGAGATGGGAAGACACCCTGTGCTCAAGGAAGAACAGACACTGTGAAAATATCTACTCCCTCCACCTTCTCCATTAAATACTGGACACCTGACAGACCTGTTCTCTCACACAGACCCCCAAGACTCTGAAGAATTTTATACGTGGTGTCAAGATGGCATCCTCTCATGTGTTCTCCACCCAAAGAACACAGTAGCTCAGCTGCTGTGAGGACCACCGGGAGGCTCATTATTGAAAACTTAGGAAGAAGTGACTGACAACCGGACAGACAGAGGATAAATACTGAGAATTGTGAGCACTATCAGAGAATATTTGCTCTGGGCACGGCTACAATTTGCCGATCTAAACTCTCAAACAAATCTTGGGACTTTCCTGTGAGACAGGCAAGATGGCAGAAGAGTAGGGGACCTTGTTTCATCTGGTCCCTTGAGTTTAGTTGGATATCTATCAAACTATTCTGAACACCCATGAATTCAGTCTGAGATATAAGAAAATATATCTAGATCTCCACAAGCAGAAAAGCTACTGCTTTTTGCAAGATAGAAGGTAAGAGACATGAATCTACAGGGAGATATTGGTAGATAAATGGGGGGAGGAGCCTCCATAAGCCAGCACATGGAAAGAGATACAACACCAGAGTGCAAAATCAGAACCATTAGAAATCTGCTCCAGTGAGAGACATTCCTTTCTGAAAGGGCTCAGGGGATGTAAAGGGCAAAATTCTAGGTGGGATCCTGAGACCCCAATAATCCAGGAGTCACAGAATGAATGGGGGTGCCAGAACTGGTAGAGTGCCCAAGCAGTGAAGCAGGGAAACTGGTTATGGTCAGCGAGCTCAGGAGATGTCTCTCAGCTCGGGTCACCCTAAACCAAAACCAGGCCAGTCAAGTGACTGCTCTTTGCCTGAGCACCCTGAAAATGACTGGAACACATGGGCCATTTACCATCCCCTG
>NW_027404144.1:0-2507 GCF_003265705.2 Callorhinus ursinus
TCTCTCATTCTCTCTCTCAAATAAATAAAATCTTAAAAAAAAAATTATAAAAAAAAAGAAATGGGCAGAGACATGAACAGACATTTTTCCAAAGAAGACATCCAAATGGTCAACAGACACATGAAAAAGTGCTCAACATCGCTTGGCATCAGGGAAATCCAAATCAAAACCTCAATGAGATACCACCTCACACTAGTCAGAATGGCTAAAATTAACAAGTCAGGGGACGACAGATGTTGGCAGGGATGCAGAGAAAGGGGAACCCTCCTACACTGTTGGTGGGAATGCAAGCTGGTGAAACCACTCTGGAAAACAGTATGGAGGTTCCTCAAACAGTTGAAAATAGAGCTACCATATGATCCAGCATTTGCACTACTGGGTATTTACCACAAAGATACAAATGTAGGGATCCGAAGGGGTACGTGCACCCCAATGTTTATAGCAGCAATGTCCACAATAGTCAAACTGTGGAAAGAACCAAGATGTCCATAGACAGATGAATGGATAAAGAAGGTGTGGTAAATCTACACAATGGAATATTTTGCAGCCATCAAAATGGATGAGATCTTGCCATTTGCAATGACATGGATGGAACTGGAGGGTGTTATGCTGAGTGAAATAAATCAATCAGAGAAAGACATGTATCATATGACCTCACTGATATGAGGAATTCTTAATCTCAGTAAACAAACTGAGGGTTGCTGGAGTGGTGGGGCGTGGGAGGGACAGGGTGGCTGGGTGATAGACATTGGGGAGGGTATGTGCTATGGTGAGCACTGTGAATTGTACAAGAGTGTTGAATCACAGATCTGTACCTCTGAAACAAATAATGAAATATATGTTAAGAAAAAAAAAAGAAGAAAATAGCAGGAGGGGAGGAATGAAGGGGAGTAAATTGGAGGGGGAGACGAACCATGAGAGATAATGGACTCTGAAAAACTAACTGAGGGTTCTAGAGGGGAGGGGGCTGGGGGGATGGGTTAGCTTGGTCATGGGTATTAAAGAGGGCACATTCTGCATTGAGCACTGGGTGTTATGCACAAACAATGAATCATGGAACACTACACCAAAAACTAATGATGTAATGTATGGTGATTAACATAACAATAAAAAATTAATTTAAAAAAGGCACCTTTCTTTCTCTTCCCTCCATGATTCCCTCTATTTGAAACTCTCCTTCTTTCCTTTTTTTTTTTAAAGATTTTATTTATTTATTTGACAGAGAGAGACACAGTGAGAGAGGGAACACAAGCAGTGGGAGTGAGAGAGGGAGAAGCAGGCTTCCCGCGGAGCATGGAGCCCATTGTGGGCCTCGATCCCAGGACCCTGGGATCATGACCTGAGCCGAAGGCAGATGCTTAAAGACTGAGCCACCCAGGCGCCCCTGAAACTCTCCTCCTTTCCAAACCAATTCAGTGCCCATGCATGTACAGCTCAATGAATTTGAGATGAATCTTTGATGCAGTATATATAAAATGATATTTACTTGATTTGGAGGAAACCTGTATAACTTACTTTGTATCTATTTGCAAGCACTTTAGAAGCTATTCATGTAGGTTAATGATTCTCAACCCTTCAACACACACTGGGGAACCTCTGAAGAATATTCTAACCGTTTTCAGAAATATTGCTCTTTCTAAAGGCATTGTTTTAAAGTTCAATTTCATTGTTTTGGATAAATTTATGGACTTGGGATCCAGGAAGATCCAGGTCAGAATGATAGTTCTTTCATTACCAACTAGGAAGTCACTGGTGTTAATTAAACTCTCTGAAGTGCAATTTTCTCATGAGTGAAAAGGATAATAAAGGTCTTTTGTTTTTAGTATTAGGTTATTATGAAGATTAAATGAGATAGATCATTTTAAAAATTTTTCAGAGCACAGGGCTTGCCACATATTATTTCCTTAATAAATGTTATATATTTATTATAAATGTTATTGACATTATTTTGTTGTTACTTGGTTTTTGGAAACTTTGTTTCCATTAGTTATAAAAAATATAAGTAATAACGTTTTCTGAGCCATGTAAATATGCTATGGAGACAGACATAATATTGATCTCATATAAAAACTGCTTAGATATCTTTCAGTAATTATTTAGTCTTGCTTCTTCCTGTCATCCTACAGACATAATATTGATCTCATATAAAAACTGGTTAGATATCTTTCAGTAATTATTTAGTCTTGCTTCTTCCTGTCATCCTGCTTTTATTTTACCTTATCATTTTTTCACCCTGTTTTTAGAATAGCTTTCAGATTTATAAGTAAAGTGGTCTGAATATACAGAAATCTATTTTTATAATATTGTATTTTTCTACATGATAATAAAAGAATTTGATGAAGAAAATTTGAAAGACACAAAAAGTAATCATTAATTAGAACACATATTTTTTGCAATATGCTTGGATTTTTTTTTTTGTACTTCAAAAGTGTCAAATTACAAAGGCTAATATAAATTCTTTTAAAAACCTAAAACACTGGGGCGCCTGGGTGGCTCAGTTGGTTAAG
>NW_027404145.1:0-407 GCF_003265705.2 Callorhinus ursinus
GTTCAACATCACTAGCCATGAGAGAAATTCAAATCAAATCCAACAATGAGATACCACCTTACAGCAGTTAGGACCTCAAAAACTAGCAACATAGGACACAAACAATGTTGGTGAGGATGTGGAAAAGGGGAACCCCGCTTACATTGTTGGTGGGAACGCAAGCTAGTACAGCAACTCTGGAAAACAATATGGGGGTTCCTAAAGGCATTAAAAATAGAGCTAACTGGGGCACCTGTGTGGCTCAGATGGTAAGCATCTGCCTCCGGTTGGGTTGTGATCCTAGGATCCTGGGATCGAGCCACGCATCAGGCTCCTGGCTCAGCGAGGAGCCAGCTTCTCCTTCTCTCTCTGCCTCTCTTCCTGTTCATGCTCTCTCTCTGTATCTCTAAGTCTCAAATGAATAAAAA
>NW_027404145.1:507-2506 GCF_003265705.2 Callorhinus ursinus
GTATTTACCCCAAAGATACATATGTAGTGAAAGAACAGGCATATGCATCTCAATATTCATAGCAGCAATGTCCCCAGGAGCCAAACTGTAAAAGGAGCCAAGATGCCCTTCAACAGATGAATGGATATAGAAGATGTGGTCCATATATACAACGGGATATTATTCAGCCATCAGAAAGGATGACTACCCACCATTTGCATCTACAGGGATGTAACTGGAGGAGGTTAGGCTAAATGAAATAAGACAAGCAGATTAAGACAATTATCATATGGTTTCACTCATAGGTGCAACCTAAGGAATAGCACAGAGGAACATAGGGGAAGAGAAGGAAACCTGAAGGGGAAGAAATCAGGGAGGGAGATGAACCAGGATATTCTGGACTCTGGGAAACAAACTGAGGGTTACACAGAGGAAGGGGGTGGGAGATGTTGTAGCCAGGTGATGGGTTTTAAGGAGGGCATGTGTTGTTTTGAACACTGGGTGTTATATGCAACTAATGAATCCTTAAACGCTACATCAAAAACAAATGATGTACTATATGTTGGCTAAATGAACATAATAAAAAATATAGAGCTAACCTTTCAACCCAGCAACTGCAATTCTGGGTATTTACCCCAAAGATACAGATGTAGTGAAAAGAAGGGGCACATGGTCCCCAATATTCATGGGGAAGGAAGGATCTACATCCTAAGGCACATGGCGAGACCACTGTCCAGGTGCCTGTTTGGCCTCGCACAGAGCTGAGTTGTTGGTCTCTTGTTCCAAGAGCACATGTTGATCCGTCTGTCTAGGTGTGCCCTTGGCTTAGCACAGAGCTTGGATTTTGGTCTCTAGGTACAAGTGTGATATGTTGGTGCCTGCTTCGCCTAATACAGAGCTGAGTTGTTGGTCTACATGTCCATGAACACATTGTGACCCCACTGTCAAGGTTGCTTGGCCTAGCACAGGTCTGACTTCCTGGTCCGCAGATCCAAAATATATTATGAGACCTCTGTCCAGGTGACTGCTTGGCCTAGCAGAGATGTGTTGTTGGTCTCCATGGCTAAGGGCACATGGTGATCCCTTCGTCTCGGTGTCTCCATGGCCAGGTGCGGAGCTGTGTTTTGGTCTCCAGGTACAAAGGCACATTGTGAGATGTCTGCCTAGGTGCCGGCTTGGCATAACACAGAGATGTATTGTTGGACTGCAGGTCCTAGAGCACCTGGTGTGCCTGCTGTTTAGGTGCCTGCTTGGTGTAGCACAGAACTGCTTTGTTGTACTTCAGGTCCACTGACACATGGTGAGTTCTCTGCACAGGTGTCTGCTTAGCCCAGCATAGAGTTTAGATGTTGGTCTCCAGGCCCAAGGGCACGAGGTACAGGCCACTGTCCAGGTAAATTCTTGGCTGAATTCGATCAGTGGAACAGGGCTCAGGTCCAGCTGCACATTGTGATCCCATTGTCTAGGTGAGTTCTTGGCAACATACTGAGCTGGGTTGACATTGTCAGGTCCAAGGGTACATAGCGAGCCCTCTGTCCAGGGGTCTGCTTAGCCTACCTCAGAGATCCTTTCTTGATCTCCAAGGGAAAAGGCACAAGGTGACCCTGCAGTTCAGTTGAGTTTTTTCTCAATGCTGAGCTGGGATGCAAGACTCATGGTTTCTTGGCACTTGGCAAGCCTCGTATTCTTTGGACTCACTTGACTGGTGTCACAATGGCCTGGCCAGCTTGTGGTGTGATGGCTCCTTTTCCACCCCATATCTATGTGAATCACCTGCTCAGTGTCAAATAGGATCAGAGGACTCCCAGGTTTCAGGTTCCTGGTGCCCTGTTTAGGGACTGAAATAGTTTATATTCTGCTGCTTTTGATGGTTTGTGGTTTATGGGATCATTGTCAGCCAGGTATATGGTGGATTAGTTTGTCACCTCTGAGCTGGTTCAGACAGCTTATTGTCCGAGGACCTGTGGTCCACGAACTCCCTTTGTGTCCAATGATGTGGTGATTCCCTCAGGTTGTGGAC
>NW_027404146.1:0-1784 GCF_003265705.2 Callorhinus ursinus
CCCAATAGTTCATTTTTGCCCTGGCTTCCCTTGCCTTTGGAGATGTTTCTAGGAAGAAGTTCCTGCAGCTGAGGTCGAAGAGGTTGCTCCCTGTGTTCTCCTTTAGGATTTTGCTGGACTCCTGTCTCACATTGAGGTCTTTCAAGCATTTGGAGTCTATTTTGTGTGTGGTGAGGAAATGGTCCAGTTTCATTCTTCTGCATTTGACTGTCCAATTTTCCCAACACCATTTGTTGAAGAGACTGTCTTTTTCCCAGTGGACATTCTTTCCTGCTTTGTCAAAGATTAGTTGACAGTAGGGTTGAGGGTCCATTTCTGGGCTCTCTAATCTGTTCCATCGATCTATGTGTCTGTTTTGGTGCCAGTACCATACTGTCTTGATGCCGCCAGCTTTGCTTTTCTTTTTCAATATTCCTCTGGCTATTCGGGGTCTTTTCTGGCTCCATACAAATTTTAGAATTCTTTGTTCCATTTCTTTGAAAAAAGTGGAAGGTATTTTGATGGGGATTGCATTGAATGTGTACATTCCTCTAGGTAGCATTGACATCTTCACAATATTTGTTCTTCCAATCCATGAGCATGGAACCTTTTTCCATATCTTGGTGTCTTCCTCAATTTCTTTCATGAGTATTTTATAGTTTTCTGTGTACAGATCCTTTGCTCTTTTGTTAGATTTATTCCTAGATATCTTATGGTTTGGGGTGCAACTGTAAATGGGATCAACTCCTTAATTTCTATCCCTTCTGTCTTGTTTTTGGTGTATAGGAATGCCACAGATTTCTGTGCATTGATTTTATATCCTGCTACTTGACTGAATTCCTGTATGAGTTCTAGCAGTTTTGGGGAGGAGACTTCTGGGTTTGCCACATAAAGTATCATATGATCTGCAAACAGTGATAGTTTGACTTCTTCTATGCCAATTTGGATGCCTTTTATTTCTTTTTGTTGTCTGATTGCTGTGGCTAGGACTTCTAATATTATGTTGAATAACAGTGGTGATAGTGGACATCCCTGTGGCGTTCCTGACCTCAGGGGGAGAGCTCTGTTTTTCCCCATTGAGAATGATATTTGCTGTGGGTTTTTCAGAGATGACTTTTATGATATTGAGATATGTACCCTCTAACCCTATACTGTGAAGAGTTTTGATCAAGAAAGGATGCTGTACTTTGTCAAATGCTTTTTCTGCATCTATTGAGAGGATCATATGATTCCTGTTCTTTCTTTTGTTAATATATTGTATCACGTTGATTGACTTGCAGATGTTGAGCCAACCTTGCAGCCCAGGGATAAATCCCACTTGGTCATGGTGAATAATCCTTTGAATGTACTGTTGCATCCTATTGGCTAGTATTTTGGTGAGTATTTTTGCATCCATGTTCATCAGGGATATTGGTCTGTAGTTCTCCTTTTTGATGGGGTCTGTGTCAGGTTTGGGGATCAAGGTAATGCTGGCCTCCTAAACGAGTTTGGAAATTTTCATCCATTTCTATTTTTTGGAACAGTTTCAGAAGAATAGGTACTAATTCTTCTTGAAATGTTCAGTAGAATTCCCCTGGGAAGCCATCTGGCCCTGGGCTTTTGTTTCTTGGGAGATTTTTGAAGATTGCCTCAATTTCTTTAGTGGTTGTAGGTCTGTCCAGGTTTTCTATTTCTTCCTGGTTCAGTTTTGGTAGTTGATACATCTCTAGGAATGCACCCATTTCGTCCAGGTTATCTAATTTGCTGGCATAGAGATGCTCATGATATGTTCTTATAATTGTTTGTATTTCTTTGGTGTTGGTTGT
>NW_027404146.1:1884-2335 GCF_003265705.2 Callorhinus ursinus
TCTTTGGTGTTGGTTGTGATCTCTCCTCTTTCATTCATGATTTTATTGATTTGGGTCATTTCTCTTTTCGTTTTGATAAGTCTGGCCAGGGGTTTATCAATCTTGTTAATTCTTTCAAAGGCCAGCTCCTAGTTTCGTTGATCTGTTCTAGTGTTCTTTTGGTTCCTATTTCATTGATTTCTGCTCTGATCTTTATTATTTCTCTCCTCCTGCTGGATTTAGGCTTTATTTGCTGTTTTTTCTCTAGCTCCTTTAGGTGTAGGGTTAGGTTGTATTTAAGACCTTTCTTGTTTCTTGAGAAAGGCTTGTATTGCTATATACTTTCCTCTCAGGACTGCCTTTGCTGCATCCCAAAGATTTTGAACAGTTGTGTTTTCATTTTCATTGGTTTCCATGAATTTTTTAAATTCTTCTTAAATTTCCTGGTTGACCCATTCATCCTTTAGTAGGA
>NW_027404146.1:2435-2506 GCF_003265705.2 Callorhinus ursinus
GATTTGTGACCTAGGATGTGATCTATTCTGGAGAATGTTCCATGGGCACTAGAGAAGAATGTGTATTCCGT
>NW_027404147.1:0-2506 GCF_003265705.2 Callorhinus ursinus
TATGCCAGCAAATTAGATAACCTGGAAGAAATGGGTGCATTCCTAGATATGTATCAACTACCAAAATTGAACCAGGAAGAAATAGAAAACCTGAACAGACCTATAACCACTAAGGAAATTGAAGCAGTCATCAAAAATCTCCCAAGAAACAAAAGCCCAGGGCCAGATGGCTTCCCAGGGGAATTCTATCAGACATTTAAAGAAGTATTAATACTTATTCCCCTGAAACTGTTCCAAAAAATAGAAATGGAAGGAAAACTTCCAAACTCATTTTATGAGTCCAGCATTACTTTGATCCCAAAACCAGACAAAGACCCCATCAAAAAGGAGAATTACAGACCAATATCCTTGATGAACATGGATGCAAAAATTCTCACCAAATTACTAGCCAAGAGGATCCAACAGTATATTAAAAGGATTATTCACCGTGACCAAGTGGGATTTATCCCTGGGCTGCAAGGATGGTTCAACATCCGCAAATCAATCAACGTGATACAATACATTAACAAAAGAAAGAACAACAATCATATGATCCTCTCAATAGATGCAGAAAAAGCATTTGACAAAGTACAGCATCCTTTCTTGATCAAAACTCTTCAGAGTATAGAGATAGAGGGTACATACCTCAATATCATAAAAGCCATCTATGAAAAACCTACAGCGAATATAATTCTCAATGGGGAAAAGCTGAGAGCTTTTCCCCTAAGGTCAAGAACGTGGCAGGGATGTCCACTCTCACCACTGCTTTTCAACATAGTATTAGAAGTCCTAGCCACAGCAATCAGACATCAAAAAGAAATCAAAGGCATCCAAATCGGCAAGGAGGAAGTCAAACTCTCACTCTTTGCAGATGATATGATACTGTATGTGGAAAACCCAAAAGACTCCACCCCAAAACTGCTAGAACTCATACAGGAATTCGGTAAAGTAGCAGGATGTAAAATCAATGCACAGAAATCAGTGGCATTCCTATACAACAACAACAAGACAGAAGAGAGACAAATCAAGGAGTCGATCCCATTTACAATTGCACCCAAAACCATAAGATACCTAGGAATAAATTTAACCGAAGAGGCAAAGGATCTGTTCTAAGAAAACTATAAAATACTCATGAAAGAAATTGAAGAAGACACAAAGAAATGGAAAAACTTTCCATGCTCATGGATTGGGAGAACAAACAGTGTGAAGATGTCAATGCTACCTAGAGCAATCTACACATTCAATGCAATCCCCATCAAAATACCATCCACGTTTTTCAAAGAAATGGAAGAAATAATCCTAAAATTTGTATGGAACCAGAGGAGACCCCGAATAGCCAGAGGAATGTTGAAAAAGAAAAGCAAAGCTGGCGGCATCACAATCCGGACTTCCAGCTCTATGACAAAGCTGTCATCATCAAGACAGTATGGTACTGGCACAAAAACAGACACATAGATCCATGGAACAGAATAGAGAGCCCAGAAATGGACCCTCAACTCTATGGTCAACTTATCTTTGACAAAGTAGGAAAGAATGTCCAAAGGAAAAAAGACAGTCTCTTCAACAAATGGTGTTGGGAAAATTGGACAGCCACATGCAGAAGAATGAAACTGGACCATTTCCTTACACCACACACAAAAATAGACTCCAAATGGTTGAAAGACCTAAGCGTGAGACAGGAGTCCATCAAAATCCTAAAGGAGAACACAGGCAGCAACCTCTTTGACCTCAGCCGCAGCAACTTCTTCCTAGTAATATCGCCAAAGGCAAGGGAAGCATCGGCAAAAATGAACTATTGGGATTTCATCAAGATAAAAAGCTTTTGCACAGCAAAAGAAACAGTCCACAAAACCAAAAGACAACTGACAGAATGGGAGAAAATATTTGCAAATGACATATCAGATAAAGGGCTAGTATCCAAAATCTATAAAGAACTTGTCCAACTCAACACCCAACGAACAAATAATCCAATCAGGAAATGGGCAGAAGACATGAACAGACATTTTTCCAAAGAAGACATCCAAATGGCCAACAGACACATGAAAAAATGCTCAACATCGCTCGGCATCAGGGAAATCCAAATCAAAACCTCAATGAGATTCCACCTCACACCAGTCAGAATGGCTAAAGTTAACAAGTCAGGAAATGACAGATGTTGGCAGGGATGGGGAGAAAGGGGAACCCTCCTACACTGTTGGTGGGAATGCAAGCTGGTGCAACCCCTCTGGAAAACAGTATGGAGGTTCCTCAAACAGTTGAAAATAGAGCTACCATATGATCCAGCAATTGCACTACTGGGTATTTACCCCAAAGATACAAATGTAGGGATCCGAAGGGGTACGTGGACCCCGATGTTTATAGCAGCAATGTCCACTGTAGCCAAACTGTGGAAAGAGCCAAGATATCAATTGACAGATGAATGGATAAAGAAGAAGTGGTATATATACACAATGGAATATTATGCAGCCATCAAAAGGAACGAGATCTTGCCATTTGCAACGACATGGATGGGACTGGAGGGTGTTAT
>NW_027404148.1:0-2506 GCF_003265705.2 Callorhinus ursinus
CAAAAACTAATGATGTAATATATGGTGATTAACATAACAATAAAAAAAATTTAAAAAAAAATCAAAACCAGAAAAAAACGTTTGAAGGTATTCAGAAAGTCAGTGCAGCAACAGCCCTTGAGACATCAAGAGTCCAAAGAGAAGAAAACTGCAGAGCAATGAGCCATAATTCTATGATATGGTTCTTTCTCATCAAGCATTTGCTGATTCTAGGTACAACATTGAATTACGGAGATCAAAAATAATTGGAAATAAAATATAGCAAAGAGCACATATCTATTATAAACAGTGCAAAGATCCAATATATATGTAATTGGAGACCTGCAGGCAGAGGAGAGAGATAATGCGATAGTACTGAAGAGACATTGTCCAAATACTTTCCAAAACTGGTGAAAGACATTATGCTACATATTTAAAAAGTGTTTAAAACTCTAAGCAAAATAAATACAAAGAAAACTATACCCAAGAATATCCTTATAAAACTACCAAAAACCAAAGACAAGGAGAAGTTTTTAAAAGTTCAATGGAACATTAGTAAGAGTATGACCTTTCAGTGAAATTATGACAATTAAAAAGAACAGAATGGTATCTTTTATAAAAAATTATTTAAATTCCAGGTAGTTAACATACAGTGTAATATTAGTTTCAGGTGTACAATATAGTGATTCAACACTATGGACCAGCATCTTGAAAAGATTGGTAGAAACAACTGCCAATCTTGAATTCTATAAGAAATGAAATTGTTCTTTAAGGTAAAAGTAAAATAAAATATCCAGATAAGCAACATCTGGGACAATGTGTTGTCTGCAGAAATCCACTACAGCCAAATAAAATGATTTCATATGGAAACATAGAAATTGAAGAATTAAAAACAATGAAAAAAGGCATTATAAGAGTAAATAAAAAAGATTTACAAACAATAACCATATAGAGCCAAACATATAGTTATCAACAAGAGAGGTAGGTACTTAATTGTAATGAGTATCTGCAAAAATCCTACAGTAAATATCATACTTAGAAAAATATTAGAAGCGTTGGCCCAAAACTAAAAAGGAGATATCATAGATTCACAAAAATGTCACAGATTCACCTTATTATTTAATGGTTCATTACAAAAGTTTTAGTGATCACCATTCTATACATGCCTTCACATCTAACACATGTGTTAAATGAGGTCAGTGGCAGATAAATAACATCTCTAAAAATCATATATCCTTGCCATGGCAGAGGGGGAATTATAATCCAAATCTCTTGGCTGTGAGTAAAAAGCACTTTTTACAAACACAACTGTCTGACCTCGGTGAACCCTCTAAAGATTTCTTATTAACATTTTAAGTGACCCCTATAGTTCTAGAAAACATTTTCACTTATCACCTTAAAAAAAAAGAGATTATTACTATATTTCTTGAACAGAAACTCCTCGCCAGTATTGTTAGGCCAGAGGAAAAAAAGGAAGAACAAGAAAGAACACATTAAAACTATTATTTGCATAGGAAAACCCAAAAGAAACTACAATCTATTTGAATTGCAAATAAATTTAGCAATGTGACTAGATAGAATGTCAATATGCAAAATCAATTATATTTATATTCCTGAAAAAAGAAATAGAAAATGAAAATGTTAAAAGCTGTCAATTAAATAGTCTAAATGTCAACATTTAAAATAACTCAAAACAATCAAATACCTAGAAATAAACCTAACAAAAGACATGTACAAAATCCACACCAAATATTACAAAATAGTGTTGAGAAAATTCTAAGAAATCTTAAATTACTGGAAAAATATACTTCATATATGAATTGAAAAACAGTATTTTAAAGACACCATGTCTCTCCAAACTGATCTAAAAACTTTGGACAATTCCAACCAAAATCCTAGCAGCTTTTTTTTTTTTTTGAGTTCTTGAAATTTGATTCTAAATTGATAAATGGATGGAAACACAAAAAAGAAAAAATGTAGCCAAGACAATCTTTTTTTTTTAATTTTTTTATTGTTATGTTGATCACCATATATTACATAATTTGTTTTGGTGTACTGTTCCATGATTCATTGTTTGTTCATAACACCCAGTGCTCCATGCAGAACGTGCCCTCCTCAATACCCATCACCAGGCTAACCCATCCCCCTACCGTCCTCCCCTCTAGAACCCTCAGTTTGTTTCTCAGAGTCCATCGTCTCTCCTGGTTCGTCTCCCCCTCTGACTTACTCCCCTTCATTCTTCCTCTCCTGCTATCTTCTTCTTTTTCTTTTTTCTTAACATA
The DNA here is from genome assembly GCF_003265705.2 of Callorhinus ursinus. NCBI lineage: Eukaryota > Metazoa > Chordata > Mammalia > Carnivora > Otariidae > Callorhinus > Callorhinus ursinus. The sequence continues at coordinate 2,262 of NW_027404148.1, forward strand.
TGTTGCGTTATTTGTTTCAGAAGTACAGATCTGTGATTCAACAGTCTTGCACAATTCACAGCGCTCACCATAGCACATATCTTTCCCAATGTCCATCACCCAGCCACCCAATCCCTCCCACCCCCGACCACTCCAGCAACCCTCAGTTTGTTTCCTGAGATTAAGAATTCCTCATATCAGTGAGGTCATATGATACATGTCTTTCTCTGATTGACTTATTTCACTCAGCATAACACCCTCCAGTT
>NW_027404149.1:0-1595 GCF_003265705.2 Callorhinus ursinus
CATTGAATCCATTTACATTCAGGGTAACTATTGAAAGGTATGAATTTAGTGACATTGTATTGCCTGTAAGGTGACTGTTACTGTATATTGTCTGTGTTCCTTTTTGATCTATGCTGCTTTTAGGCTCTCTTTTTGCTTAGAGGACCTCTTTCAATATTTCTTGTAGGGCTGGTTTTGTGTTTGCAAATTCCTTTAGTTTTTGTTTGTCCTGGAAGCTTTTTCTCTCTCCTTCTATTTTCAATGATAGCCTAGCTGGATATAGTATTCTTGGCTGCATATTTTTCTCGTTTAGTGCTTTGAAGATATCATGCCAGTCCCTTCTGGCCTGCCAGGTCTCTGTGGATGGGTCCATTGCCAATCTAATGTTTCTACCATTGTAGGTTACATATCTCTTCTCCCGAGCTGCTTTCAGGATTTTCTCTTTGTCTCTGAGACTCGTAAGTTTTACTATTAGATGTCGGGGTGTTGACCTATTTTTATTGATTTTGAGAGGGGTTCTCTGTGCCTCCTGGATTTTGATGCCTGCTTCCTTCCCCACATTAGGGAAGTTCTCTGCTATAATTTGCCTCAATATACCTTCTGCCCCTCTCTCTCTTTCTTCTTCTTCTGGGATCCCAATTATTCTAATGTTGTTTCGTCTTATGGTATCGCTTATCTCTCGAATTCTGCCCTCGTGATCCTGTAGTTGTTTAACTCTCTTTTTCTCAGCTTCTTTATTTTCCATCATTTGGTCTTCTATATCACTGATTCTCTCTTCTGCCTTATTTATCCTAGCAGTTAGTGCCCCCATTTTTGATTGCACCTCATTAATAGCCTTTTTGATTTCGACTTGGTTAGATTTTAGTTCTTTTATTTCTCCAGAAAGGGTTTCTCTAATAACTTCCACACATTTTTCAAGCTCAGCTAGTATCTTTAAAGTCATAATTCTGAACTAGTTCCGACATCATACTAATGTCAGTATTGAGTAGGTCCCTGGCAGATGGTACTAACTCTTGTTCTTTTGCTGAGGTGATTTTTTTCATCTTGTCATTTTTTCCAGAGGAGAACAGATGAATGAGAGAACAGAATGCTAACAGGTTAACAATGTCTCCAGCAAATATACTCTATACAAATCAGAAAAGACCTGAAACCAGGGAAGAATAAAGGGAAAGAAAGAAGAGAAAATAAGGAAAAAGAAAAAGATTAAAACAAACAAAAACAGAACAAAACAAAACAAAAAAAGCAGAATATGATCAAATATGATCAGGCTAGTGCATAGATCAGTGCCACACACTAGCTTTTGGGCATATTTTGGTCTGTTAGAAGAAAGTGCCTGCTAAAATTTTAAAGGAAGAAAGACTTATATATGTACAAAATAAGGGTTGATACAATGAAGGGATGGCAGATGAGTGTAAAGATGAAAATTATAAAAGATTTTGTAAAAGGAATTGATAAGATAAGAAGTTGTTTTTAAAAAGAAAGAAGAAGATTTAAAAAGAAAAAGAAAAAAGAAAAAAAAGAAAAAAAAAGGGAGAGAATGTGATCAGGCAGGAGACTAGAACAAAGCCATACACTAGTGATTTAGGGTATATTTTGATCTGTTAGAAGAAACTGTA
>NW_027404149.1:1695-2505 GCF_003265705.2 Callorhinus ursinus
GCTTGCTGGCTGTTCGTGCTGATCTTCTGGGGGAGGGGCCTGTTGCCGTGGTTCCCAAATGTCTTTGCCGGAGGCGGAATTGCCCCGTCCTTGTGAGTCCGGGATAAGCAAGCTGCTCGGGTTTGCTCTCAGGAGCTTTGGTTCCCTGCAAGCTCTCGGTACAGCTTTGGAGGACCCGGGTGAAAATGGTGGCCTCCTAATCTCCACCCGGAGGGGCTGAGAACTCGGGGCCCCGCTCCTCAGTGCGCCCCCAGAGAAAAGCAGTCACTCCCATCTCCCCGGTCTCCGGCCGCACTCCGTGCTCACCCGGCCTGTGATTGAGCATTTCTATGTCTGGCACCCGACCCCGTGTGGAGTCTCCAAACCCAGCAGATCCCTGTGGTGCGCTTCCGCGCCACTCCTCCCAGGGGAGGAATGGGAGTCTCCCCGGATCTGCTGCTTGTTGGGTCCCTGCTGGAGGAGCAGTGGCCCAACTGTGCCACGGATCACGGTTTATGGCAGCCCTGAGCCGAGAGCCCGCGCCTCGGCTCCATCTCTGCAGCCGGCTTCCCCGCTCTGACACCTGGGAGCTCTGCCGCACTCAGGCACCCTCGGTCTTTCTGTGACCCCGAGGGTCCTGAGACCACACTGTCCCGCGAGGTTTCCACCCCCCGCTTAGCCACTGGAGCGACGTCCCTCAGCGGAGCCGACTTCTAAAAGTTCCGATTTTGTGCTCCGCGGCTCTATCACTTGCCAGAAGCGGCCGACGGAGGCCCCCTCCCCCGCCATCTCTCCTCCTGAATATTGCCTTGGATTCACTTCTCCGCACGT
>NW_027404150.1:0-2505 GCF_003265705.2 Callorhinus ursinus
AAGAAAGGTCTCAAATACACAACCTAACCCTACACCTAAAGGAGCTAGAGAAAAAACAACAAATAAAGCCTAAACCCAGCAGGAGAAGAGAAATAATAAAGATCAGAGCAGAAATGAATGAAACAGAAACCAAAAGAACAGTAGAACCAATCCACGAAACTGGGAACTGGTTCTTTGAAAGAATTAACAAGATTGATAAACCCCTGGCCAGACTTATCAAAAAGAAAAGAGAAATGACCCAGATCAACAAAATCATGAATGAAAGAGGAGAGATCACAACCAACACCAAAGAAATACAAACAATTATAAGAACATATTATCACAAATGATGTAATATATGGTGATTAACATAACAATAAAAAGTTAAAAAAAATATTATGAGCAACTCTATGCCAGCAAATTAGATAACCTGGAAGAAATGGAGGCATTCCTAGAGATGTATCAACTACCAAAACTGAACCAGGAAGAAACAGAAAACCTGAACAGACCTATAACCACTAAGGAAATTGAAGCAGTCATCAAAAATCTCCCAACAAACAAAAGCCCAGGGCCAGATGGCTTCCCAGGGGAAGTCTACCAAACATTTAAAGAAAAATTAATTCTTATTCTCCTGAAACTGTTCCAAAAAATAGAAATGGAAGGAAAACTTCCAAACTCATTTTATGAGGCCACCATTACCTTGATCCCAAAACCAGACAAAGACCCCATCAAAAAGGAGAATTACAGACCAATATCCTTGATGAACATGGATGCAAAAATTCTCACCAAAATACTAGCCAATAGGATCCAACAGTATATTAAAAGGATTATTCACCATGACCAAGTGGGATTTATCCCTGGGCTGCAGGGTTGGTTCAACATCTGCAAAACAATCAGTGTGATACAATGTATTAACAAAAGAAAGAACAAGAATCATATGATCCTCTCAATGGATGCAGAAAAAGCGTTTGACAAAGGACAGCATACTTTCTTGATCAAAACTCTTCAGAGTATAGGGATAGAGGGTACATACCTCAATATCATAAAAGCCATCTATGAAAAACCTACAGCAAATATCATTTTCAATGGGGAAAAACTGAGCTTTCCTCCTAAGGTCAGGAACGCGGCAGGGATGTCCACTATCCCCACTGCTATTCAACATAGTGTTAGAAGTCCTAGCCACAGCAATCAGACAACAAAAAGAAATCAAAGGCATCCAAATCGGCAAAGAGGAAGTCAAACTCTCACTCTTTGCAGTTGATATGATACTTTACGTGGAAAACCCAAAAGACTCCACCCCAAAACTGCTAGAACTCATACAGGAATTCAGTAAAGTGGCAGGATATAAAATCAATGCACAGAAATCAGTGGCATCCCTATACACCAACAACAAGACAGAAAAGAGAGAAATTAAGGAGTTGATCCCATTTACAATTGCACCAAAAACCATGAGATATCTAGGAATAAATCTAACCAAAGAGGCAAAGAATTTGCACTCAGAAAACTATAAAATACTCATGAAAGAAATTGAGGAAGACACAAAGAAATGGAAAAACATTCCATGCTAATGGATTCGAAGAACAAACATTGTGAAGATGTCAATGCTACCTAGAGCAATCTACACATTCATTGCAATTCCCATCAAAATACTATCCACTTTTTTCAAAGAAATGGAACAAATAATCCTAAAATTCGTATGGAACCAGAAAAGACCCCGAATAGCCAGAGGAATGTTGAAAAAGAAAAGCAAAGCTGGTGGCATCACAATTCTGGACTTCCAGCTCTATTACAAAGCTGTCATCATCAAGACAGTATGGTACTGGCACAAATACAGACACATAGATCAATGGAACAGAATAGAGAGCCCAGAAATGGACCCTCAACTCTATGGTCAACTAATTTTTGACAAAGCAAGAAAGAATGTCCAATGGAAAAAGGACAGTCTCTTCAACAAATGGTGTTGGGAAAATTGGACAGCCACATGCAGAAGAATGAAACTGGACCATTTCCTTACACCACACACAAAAATAGACTCCAAATGGTTGAAATACCTAAATGTGAGACAGTAGTCCATCAAAATCCTTGAGGGGAACACAGGCAGCAACCTCTTCGACCTCAGCCACAGCAACTTCTTCCTAGAAACATGGCCAAAGGCAAGGGAAGCAAGGGCAAAAATGAACTATTGGGACTTCATCAAGATAAAAAGCTTTTGCACAGCAAAAGAAACAGTCCCCAAAACCAAAAGACAACCGATAGAATGGGAGAAAATATTTGCAAATCACATATCAGATAAAGGCCTAGTATCCAAAATCTATAAAGAACTTATTAAAACTCAACACCCAAAGAACAAATGATCCAATCAAGAAATGGGCAGAAGACATGGACATTTTTCCAAAGAAGACATCCAAATGGCCAACAGACACATGAAAAGTGCTCAACATCGCTCGGCATCAGGGAAATCCAAACAAAACCTCCATGGGATACCACCTCACACCAGTCAGAATGGCTAAAATTAACAAGTCAGGA
>NW_027404151.1:0-2504 GCF_003265705.2 Callorhinus ursinus
TATCCCTTGTGCCAAAGAGGTATATTTTGCATGGCATATTCTGCTTCCTTCACATGGATGCACTTAGTTTGCTTATGGATTCATTTATGGAAGGACATCCTGGTTTCTTTAAGTTTGTAACCATTATGAATAGAACTACCGTGCATAACTGCATGTGAGTTTTTGTTCGGAAATAGGTTTTCAAAGCAGTTGCTAAATACTAGAACTGCAATTGTTGGATCTTAACATGAGACTTACTTAGGTTTGGAAAAAATGGCCAAAATGTCTTCTGAAGGGACAGTTGCTGCCATTCCTCACCTTCCAGCAATTGGTGTTCTTGTTTTTGGAGTTTAGTATTTGTGATAGGTGTGCAGTACTGGCTGTCTCACTGTTGTTTAAATTTGTACTTTCCTAATGATGATGTCAAACATAATTTTGTATGCTTATTTTGTATCTGAATATATTCTTTGTCCAGGCATCTGTTCAGATCCTTACCCATTATCAATTAGGATGTTTGTTTCCTTATCATTGAGTTCTGATAGTCTTTAGTATTTTTTGAATACAAATCTTTTACCAGATTTGAGCTTTGCAAATATTTCCTCCCAGTTCATGGCTTTTCTTTTAGTTTTCTGAGCAAGGTCTTTCACAGAGCAAAAGTTTTTTTTTTTTTAAGATTTTATTTATTTATTTGACAGAGAGAGACACAGCGAGAGAGGGAACACAAGCAGGGGGAGTGGGAGACGGAGAAGCGGGCTCCCCGCTGAGCAGGGAGCCCGATGTAGGGCTCAATCCCAGGATTCTGAGATCATGACCTGAGTCGAAGGCAGACGCTTAATGACTGAACCACCCAGGTGCCCCCCAAAAGTTTTAATTTTAGGAAGTTCATGTTATATTTTTTTCATTTGTGGATTGGCTTTTGGTGTTGTGTGTTAAACCTCATCACTGAACCCAAGACCATGTGGATTTTCTTTTTTTACTTTTTGTTTTTTGAAAGATTTTATTTATTTATTTGACAGAGAGAGAGAGAAAGAGAGGGAGCAAGCACAAGCAGGGGGAACAGCAGGCAGGGGAGAAGCAGGCTCCCTGCTGAGCAAGGAGCCCGACGCAGGGCTCGATCCCAGGACCCTGGGATCATGACCTGAGCCGCAGGCAGCCGCTTAACTGACTGAGCCACCCAGGCGTCCCCTTTATTTTGATAGTTTTACATTTTAAATTTATCTACAATTTTGGATGAATTTTGGTGAAAGTTGTAAAGCCTGTGTCTGCATTTCACTTAATTCTGTACGGTTTCTAATTAATTGTTTCTATTTCTGGAGAAGTCAGGGGATAATTGGACTCCATTTCAGTTCGAATTTCCCAAATGTAATGGATTCAGCTGGATCCCAGAAGGGTCAGGTGCCTCCACGGAACTGAGGGCACCACATCCTGCACTGCCCCCACCTCCCGCAGGGGGCGCCCGAGTCCCGCCCCGCGACCCGAGCGGGGCATGCGCGCTCAGCCCCTCCTCCGGGGCGAGGACAGGTGTTCCGAGGCCTCAGGACCGACCCCCTGAGCTGACGCCCAGGCTTCGGGAGGATGTGGGGCCTCAGCCACAGTCAGGAGCCGGCCCCCTCAGGACCCGCTGTGGGGACTTCGGGAGGACGTGGGGCCGCGTCCACGCTGACGGGCTCCGGGTCTCCTCTGGACCCGCTGTGGAGACTTCGTGAGGACGTGGGGCAGCGTCCACGCTGATGGGAGCCGGCCTCCTCAGGACCCGCTGTGGAGACTTCGGGAGGACGTGGGGCTGCGTCCAAGCTGACGGGAGCCGGCCTCCTCAGGACCCGCTGTGGGGACTTCGGGAGGATGTGGGGCCGCGTCCACGCTGACGGGAGCCGGCCCCCTCAGGACCCGCTGTGGAGACTTCGGGAGGACGTTGGTCCGCGTCCACGCTGACAGGAACTAGGCCTCCTCAGGACCCGCTGTGGGGACTTCGGGACAACGTGGGTCCGCGTCCACGCTGACAGGAACTAGGCCTCCTCAGGACCCGCTGTGGAGACTTCGGGAGGACGTGGGGCCGCGTCCACGCTGACGGGAGCCGGCCTCCTCAGGACTCGCGGAGGGAGGAGGAGGTGAGGAGAAGCCGCCTGAGCGGGGGCTGCGGAGGGGGTGCGAGCTCACAGGACCCCGCGGAGGAAGGGCGCGCTGTGTAGACGCCGGGGCTTTGTGCGCGGTGACCGGGGTCCCCGCGGTGCTGTGCGCGGGGCTGTCGGTCTCCCCTTCCTGGGCTCGGATCCGCTCGGTGGTCCCGGGGTCTGTGTTTACGCGCCCCTCGGATTCGGTTCCGGGGCTCCTCGGCCGGGCTGCGGTCAGGCAGCGGACCCCCGCCGCGGCGCTCGCGCTCCCTGGGCCTCGGTCCTGCGTGTCCTCCCCGCGTCCGCATCGTCGGGGTCGTGGTGGGGCTCCGCCTGCGTCACGAAGGTCGGCGTCTGGGCTTCTGCAGGCCGTGCGGACGTGGTGGTTTGAAGAGGAACCGACTCTGCGGGAAA
>NW_027404152.1:0-2504 GCF_003265705.2 Callorhinus ursinus
GAGTCCTCTGGTAATGGTCAGGTGTGCCAAATCCCTAGGGCTTTGGAGTCAAGCCCCTGGGGACAGACCCTCAGAGGCCTCTAGGGTGACGGTTAGGGCCTTGGGGCACGGCAGGGCTGACGTGTGTAAGCACTGGAACCTGCTCTGGGGGGTGTGTCTTGAGGGCGTGGGTCAGGTTGTGTCAGGCTCAGGGTGGGCCGCCAGAGGGTGCCAAATTTGTGCGTTGGCTGGGATGGGCATTCAGAGTTGTGTTCTGAACCCTCTCTGCAGTTGCAAGCAGTGTGTTTGAATTCTTTTTGGCAAGCCGAGTCCTCTGGTGTTGCTCAGTTATTGCCATCCCTGGGGCTTTGGAGCCAGGCTTCTGGGGACAGAAGCTCAGAAGCCAACCTAGGGATAGGCTTATGGCCTAGGGTCATTGCAGCCCTGATCTGCCCACGCTGGGGCAAGCTTTGGGGAGCGGGGGGTCTGAGTGGGGGGTGTGGGTCAGGGTGAGTGTCAGGCTCAGGGTTGGCGGGCAGGGGGCCGTTGAATGTGGCATTTCGCCGGGATGTGCACCCAGAGTTCTCCTACTCGGAAAGCTTTGCCCCGAGTTCCCCATGGTGCGGTTTCCTCCTGGGAGACAGGCTGAATCCTCCGGTATTGCTCAGGTGCCCCTGATCCCTGTGGCTTTAGAGCCAGGCCTCTGGGGCCCGAGGCCTCAGAAGCCAGAGAGGTATAGGGTTAGGGCTTAGGGGCTGGGAAGGCCCAACGTGCCAGCACTGTGGCCTGCTTCCCCGGGGTTTGTTTTGAGGGCGTGGGTTAGGTTGAGTGTCAGGCTCAGGGTTTGCCGCTAGAGGGCGCAAAATTTGTGCATTCCTTGGGATGGGCATTCAGAGTTCTCCTGCTCTGAATGCTTTCCCGAGTACCAAATGGCACATTTTCCTTCTGGGTGGCAGCCTGAATTGCTCGATATTGCTCCGGTGTCCCGAATCTGGGGGGCTTTGGAGCCAGGCTCTGGGGACTGACCCCTCACAAGCCAACCGAGGGTGAGGGTTAGGACATAGGGGCACGGGAGACCTGACCTGCCAGCGCTGCGTCGAGGTTCCCGGGGGTGAGGGTTGAAGGTGTGGGTCAGCGTGAGTGTCTTGCTCTTCCTTTCGGCCGCGGGACCACTGAAAGGGTGGGTGCGCTGGGATGGGCATGCTGCATTCTCCTGCTGTGAATCCTTTCTGGAGTTCCAAACAGTGGGGTTTCTCTCTGGGTGGCAAGCCGAGTCCTCTGGTCTTGCTCTGGAGCGAGCCCTAGGGAACAAAGCACTCAGCAGCCAACCTAGGGTTGGGGTTAGGGCCTAGGGGTACGGCAGGTAGAGTTCTCCTGCTCCCAGTGCTTTCAAAAGTGCCAAATGGTGCATTTTGCTTTGTGGTGTCAGGCTGAGTCCTCTGGTATTGCTCAAGCGGCCCAAATCCCTGGGGCATGGAGCCAGGGTCCTAGGGAAAGAGCTCTCCGAAGCCAAGCGAGGGTTCGAGTTAGGGCCCAGGTGCACGGCACTCCTGGTCTGCGGGTATGTGGCGAGCTTGGGATGGGCGTTTTTTCTTGAGGGCTGGGGTCAGGTTGAGTGTCAGGCTCATGGTTTGCCGCCAGGGGGCGCAGAAAGTGTAGATTCTTTGGGATGGGCATTCAAGTTCTCCTCTGAATGCTTTCCAGAGTTGCCAGTGGTGCGGTTTCCTTCCGGGTGGCAGCCTGAGTCCCTTGATAACTGCTCTGGTGTCCCGAATCCTTGGGGTTTTGGAGCCAGGCCCTGGAGACAGACTGCTCGAAACCAACTTAGGGTTAGGCTTAGGGCTTATGGGCATGACAGGCCTGATGTGCTGGTGCTGTAATGAGCTTCCCACGGCCTGAGTTGAGGCCGTGGGTCAGGGGGGAGTGTCAGGCTCAGGGATTGCCCCCTGGGCACGTTGAACTTGGGGTTTGTTGGGATGGACCGGCACAGTTCTCCTGCTCGGAATGCTTACCGGAGTTCCCAATGGCACATTTTCCTTTTTAGTGGCAGGCAGAGTCCTCTGGTACTGGTCAGGTGTCCCAAATCCCTGGGGCTTTGGAGCCAAGCTCTCGGGACAGAGCACTCAGAAGCCAGCTTTGGGTTAGGCTTAGGGCTTAGGGGCAAGACAGGCCTGATGTGCTGACGCTGTGATGACCTTCCCGGGGTCTGAGTTGAGGCCGTGGGTTAGGTTGAGTGTCAGGCTCAGGGTCGGCTGCCAGAGGGCGCCAAATTTGTGAATTGGCTGGGATGGGCATTCAGAGTTGTATTCTGAAAGCTCTCTGGAGTTGCAAGTAGTGTTTTTGAATTCTTTTTGGGAAGCTGAGTCCTCTGGTGTTGCTCAGTTATTGCCATCCCTGCGGCTTTGGAGCCAGGCTCTGGGGACAGAGCGCTCAGAAGCCAGCTTTGGCTTAGGGGCATGACAGGCCTGATGTGCTGGTGCTGTGATGACCTTCCCGGGGTCTGAGTTGAGGCCGTGGGTTAGGTT
>NW_027404153.1:0-2503 GCF_003265705.2 Callorhinus ursinus
AGTCCTCTGGTCTTGCTCTGGAGCGAGCCCTAGGGAACAAAGCACTCAGGAGCCAACCTAAGGTTGGGGTTAGGGCCTAGGGCACGGCAGGCAGAGTTCTCCTGCTCTCAGTGCTTTCGGAAGTGCCAAATGGTGCATTTTGACTTGTGGTGTCAGGCGGAGTCCTCTGGTATTGCTCAGGTGGCCCAAATCCCTGGGGCCTGGAGCCAGGGACGTAGGGAGAGACCTCTCTGAAGCCAAGTGAGGGTTAGGGTTAGGGCCCAGGTGCACGGCACTCCTGGTCTGCGGGAACTCTGGTGGGCTTGGGATGGGCGGTTAGTCTTGGAGGTGGGGGTCAGGTTGAGTGTCAGGCTCAGGGTTTGCCGCGAGGGGGCGCAGAAAGTGTAGTTTTGCTGGGATGGGCATTCAGAGTTGTGTTCTGAACCCTCTCCGCAGTTGCAAGTAGTGTGTTTGAGTTCTTTTTGGCAAGCCGAGTCCTCTGGTGTTGCTCAGTTATTGCCATCCCTGGGGCTTTGGAGCCAGGCTTCTGGGGACAGAAGCTCAGAAGCCAACCTAGGGATAGGCTTATGGCCTAGGGTCGTTTCAGCCCTGATCTGCCCACGCTGGGGCAAGCTTTGGGGGACGGGGGATCTGAGTGGGGGGCGTGGGTCAGGGTGAGTGTCAGTCTCAGGGTTGGCGGGCAGGGGGCCGTTGAATGTGGCATTTCGCTGGGATGTGCACCCAGAGTTCTCTTACTCGGAAAGCTTTGCCCCGAGTTCCCAATGGTGCGGTTTCCTTCTGGGAGACAGGCTGAATCCTCTGGTATTGCTCAGGTGCCCCTGATCCCTGTGGCTTTAGAGCCAGGCCTCTGGGGCCCGAGGCCTCAGAAGCCAGCGAGGTATAGGGTTAGGGCTTAGGGGCTCCAAAGGCCCAACGTGCCAGCACTGTGGCCTGCTTCCCCAGGGTTTGTCTTGAGGGCATGCGTTAGGTTGAGTGTCAGGCTCAGGGTTTGCCGCTAGAAGGCGCAAAATTTGTGTGTACCTTGGGATGGACATTCAGAGTTCTCCTGCTCTGAATGCTTTCCTGAGTACCAAATGGCGCATTTTCCTTCTGGGTGGCAGCCTGAGTCGCTCGATATTGCTCCGGTGTCCCGAATCTGTGGGGCTTTGGAGCCAGGCTCTGGGGACTGACCCCTCACAAGCCAACCGAGGGTGAGGGTTAGGACATAGGGGCACGGGAGACCTGACCTGCCAGCGCTGCGTCGAGGTTCCCGGGGGTGAGGGTTGAAGGCGTGGGTCAGCGTGAGTGTCTTGCATCAGCGTGAGTGTCTTGCTTTTCCTTTCCGCTGGGGGACCACTGAAAGGGTGGGTGCGCTGGGTTGGGCATGCAGCGTTCTCCTGCTGTGAATCCTTTCCCGAGTTCCAAACGGTGGGGTTTCTTTCTGGGTGGCAAGCTGAGTCCTCTGGTCTTGCTCTGGAGCGAGCCCTAGGGAACAAAGCACTCAGCAGCCAACCTAGGGTTGGGGTTAGGGCCTAGGGGCCCTGTGGCCTGCTTCCCCGGGGTTTGTCTTGAGGGCCTAGGTGAGGTTGAATGTCAGGCTCAGGGTTTGCCGCTAGAGGGCGCAAAATTTGTGCATTCCTTGGGATGGACATTCAGAGTCCTCCTGCTCTGATTGCTTTCAGGAGAGCAAATGGTGCGTTTACTTTCTGGGTGCCAGCCTGAGTCCCTCGACACTGCTCGGGTGTCCCGAATCTGTGGGGATTTGTAGCCAGGTTCTGGGGACTGACCCCTCAGAAGCCAACCTAGACTGAGTGTTAGGACATAGGGACACGGGAGGCCTGATGTGCCAGCACTGCGTCGAGGTTCCTGGCGGTGGGGGTCAAGGGTGTGGGTCAGTGTGAGTGTCTTGCTCTTCTTTTTGGCCAGGGGACCGCTGAAAGTGTGGGTTCTCTGGGATGGGCATGCCGCGTTCTCCTGCTGTGAATCCTTTCCGGAGTTCCAAACAGTGGGCTTTCTTTCTGGGTGGAAGGTGAGTCCTCTGGTATTGCTCTGGAGCGAGTCCTAGGGAACAAAGCACTCAGGAACCAACCTAGGGTTGGGGTTAGGGCCTAGGGGTTAAGGCCTAGGGGTTAGAGCGTAGGGGTTAGGGTGTAGGGCCTAGGGTTAAGGTTAGGATTAGGGCCTAGGGTAGGGCCAGGGTTAGGGTTACGGCCTAGGGTTAGGGCGTAGAGTTAGAGTTAGGGGTTCGGGGTAAGGGTACAGGTTAGGGTATGGGTTAGGGTACGGGTACGGGTTAGGGTACGGGTACGGGTTAGGGTATGGGTTAGGGTTAGGATACGGGTTAGGGAACGGGTTAGGGGTTAGGGTACAGGTTAGGGGTTAGGGTATGGGTTAGGGTATGGGTTAGGGTTAGGGTATGGGTTTAGGGGTTAGGGCTAGGGGTTAGGGTACGGGTTAGGGTATGGGTTAGGGTTAGGGTATGGGTTAGGGGTTAAGATTAGGGGTTAGAGTATGGCTTAGGGTA
>NW_027404154.1:0-2503 GCF_003265705.2 Callorhinus ursinus
AGGAAATGGTCCAGTTTCATTCTTCTGCATGTGGCTGTCCAATTTTCCCAACACCATTTGTTGAAGAGACTGTCTTTTTTCCATTGGACATTCTTTCCTGCTTTGTCAAAGATGAGTTGACCATAGAGTTGAGGGTCCATTTCTGGGCTCTTGATTCTGTTCCATTGATCTCTGTGTCTGTTTTTGTGCAGGTACCATATTGTCTTGCTGATGACAGCTTTGTAATAGAGCCGGAAGGCCAGAATTGGGATGCCGCCAGCTTCGCTTTTCTTTTTCAACATTCCTCTGGCTATTCGGGGTCTCTTCTGGCTCCATACAAATTTTAGGATTATTTGTTCCATTTCTTTGAAAAAAGCGGATGGTATTTTGATGGGGATTGCATTGAATGTGTAGATTGCTCTAGGTAGCATTGACATCGTCACAATGTTGGTTCTTCCAATCCATGAGCATGGAACGTTTTTCCATTTCTTTGTGTCTTCTTCAATTTCTTTCATGAGTATTTTATAGTTTTCTGAGTACAGATCCCTTGCCTCTTTGGTTAAATTTATTCCTAGGTATCTTATGGTTTTGGGTGCAATTGTAAATGGGATCGACTTCTTGATTTGTCTCTCTTCTGTCTTGTTGTTGGTGTATAGGAATGCCACTGATTTCTGTGCATTGATTTTGTATCCTGCCACTTTACTGAATTCCTGTATGAGTTGTAGCAGTTTTGGGGTGGAGTCTTTTGGGTTTTCCACATACAGTATCATATCATCTGCAAAGAGTGAGAGTTTGACTTCCTCCTTCCGATTTGGATGCCTTTGATTTCTTTTTGTTGTCTGATTGCTGTGGCTAGGACTTCTAATACTATGTTGAATAGCAATGGTGATAGTGGACATCCCTGCCGCATTCCTGAACTTAGGGGAAAAGCTCTCAGCTTTTCCCAATGAGAATGATATTCGCTGTAGGTTTTTCATAGATGGCTTTTATGATATTGAGGTATGTACTCTCTATCCCTATATTCTGAAGTTTTGATCAAGAAACGATGCTGTACTTTGTCAAATGCTTTCTCTGCATCTATTGAGAGGATCATATGACTCTTGTTCTTTCTTTTGTTACTGTATTGTATCACGTTGATTGATTTGCCGATGTTGAACCAGCCTTGCAGCCCAGGGATAAATACCACTTGGTCGTGGTGAATAATCCTTTTAATGTACTGTTGGATCCTATTGGCTAGTATTTTGGTGAGAATTTTTGCATCCATGTTCATCAAGGATATTGGTCTGTAATTCTCTTTTTTGATGGGGTCTTTGTCTGGTTTTGGGATCAAGGTAATGGTGGCCTCATAAAATGAGTTTGGAAGTTTTCCTTCCAGTTCTATTTTTTGGAACAGTTTCAGGAGAATAGGTATTAATTCTAATTTAAATGTCTGATAGAATTCCCCTGGGAAGCCATCTGGCCCTGGGCTTTTGTTTCTTGGGAGATTTTTGATGACTGCTTCAATTTCCTTAGTGGTTATAGGGCTGTTCAGGTTTTCTATTTCTTCTGGGTTCAGTTTTGGTAGTTGATACATCTCTAGGAATGCACCCATTTCTTCCAGGTTATCTAATTTGCTGGCATAGAGTTGCTCCTAATATGTTCTTATAATTGTTTGTATTTCTTTGGTGTTGGTTGTGATCTCTCCTCTTTCATTCATGACTTTGTTGATTTGGGTCCTTTCTCTTTTCTTTTTGATACGTCTGGCCAGGGGTTTATCAATCTTCTTAATTCTTTCAAAGAACCAGCTCCTAGTTTCTTTGATCTGTTCTACTGTTCTTTTGGTTTCTAGTTCATTGATTTCTGCTCTGATCTTGATTATTTCTCTTCTCCTGCTGGGTTTAGGCTTTCTTTGCTGGTCTTTCTCCAGCTCCTTTAGGTGTAGGGCTAGGTTGTGTATTTGAGACCTTTCTTGTTTCTTGAGAAAGGCTTGTATTGCTATATACTTTCCTCTCAGGACTGCCTTTGCTGTATCCCAAAGATTTTGAACAGTTGTGTTTTCATTTTCATTGGTTTCCATGAATTTTTTTAATTCTTGTTTAATTTCCTGGTAGACCCATTCATTCGTTAGTAGGATGCTCTTTAGCCTCCATGTATTTGAGTTCTTTCCGACTTTCCTCTTGTGATTGAGTTCTAGTTTCAAAGCATTGTGGTCTGAAAATATGCAGGGAATGATCCCAATCTTTTGGTACCGGTTGAGACCTGATTTGTGACCTAGGATGTGATCAATTCTGGAGAATGTTCCATGGGCACTAGAGAAGAATGTGTATTCCGTTGCTTTGGGATGGAATGTTCTGAATATGTCTGTGAAGTCCATTTGGTCCAGTGTGTCATTTAAAGTCTTTATTTCCTTGTTGATCTTTTGCTTAGATGATCTGTCCATTTCAGTCAGGGGGGTGTTAAAGTCCCCCACTATTATTGTATTGTTGTCAATGTGTTTCTTTGCTTTTGTTATTAATTGCCTTATATAATTGGCTGCTCCCATGTT
>NW_027404155.1:0-2501 GCF_003265705.2 Callorhinus ursinus
CATATTGACTTGCACAAACTGAAAACATAAGAAAAATTCTGTAACATTCTGGAATGTTCTTCCTCATGATGATGTGTAACTCTGTATGTAAAACAACACAGAACAAACATATAAACCTGCCCCAAATGATCCTTCCCTGGAGCACTCCCTTCTAGTGAAGATTGTGTCTCCCAGGCCGCTGTCCTGAGGTAGGTTTGAATAAAACTCTTCATTTCTTTCTAAACTGTTTGAAAGGGTTTGTTCATTTAGTATTGACAATAACAGTATACTTTATTTTTAAATGAAAAATAAATGTTCCTGGTTCAAAACTCCAACAGCACAGAAGGGTGGCTATTCTTCATCCTGGACATTTCCCTGCAGAGCCAGGCATATGTATATATATTCAAGCTCAAAAGGCTCATCCTACAAGTATGCTTTGAAGGTCTAAGGAGCACTATCCACTTCCTGAGTGAGACCAGAAATTGAAGTTCTTCCCGCTAAGAGCATTACATTTTGGGTTTAAAATTGCCTGGGAATTGTGGGAAACCATGGCATTTCCTAAAGTCCAAGCCTTGGAGGGTCTGAGATCAGCTAAACTTGCCGGGAGCCAGAAACAGCTCTGTAGGCAGGGTTGGTGCAGGAGGAGAAGGGGCAGACCTCTGGGGGTGGTCTGCAGCCAGAGGGGTCAGCAAAAGGGGCCGGATGTCTGGGCGGCCCTGCCCATGACCCCATCCATGCCTGCCCCACTGAGCCAAGTGTTGGGGCTAGGAGGTGCCTCTAGGACCACCTGCACTCACAGAGAGGCACTGGTGTGAGGGTGGGTTGCACGGTACAGGCAGGTGCAGCATCCAGCGGGCTCAGGGCACAACCCTCCCTGACCAATCACCATATGGGTTTGGAGCTACCTCTCTGAGGGTGGACCTGAAGCTGCCCAGGGATGCAGAGGTGTGGTAGGTGAAAGGGCGCTCCAAAAGAGTTGACCTAAGTAGTTCCTGGCTGGGTGAGTCCATCCTGTGGGCTGGGTTGTGGGTTCCGGGGATAGGGTGTGGGCTTCGTGGGAGGTGGGCGTCCTAGAAGGCCACAGGCAGTGAGCTAATGCTGCCAACTCAGATGAGTTTTCTGTTCCCCTTGAAAGTCTTTTCTGCCAAATGTCCATCAATTGGCCATATCCCCCAGACCTGTGAATTCTAGGACACTTGCTCACCTGAGCTTTTGTGGGGTGGGTTGCAGACATTTCAGGGTTTCCCGTGTTCCCCAGGAAGAGTGCATGTAAGGACGGCACACAGCCCTCAACTTCAGTGGGATGCCCCCTGTCCCCTCTCATAGACAGTGCAGGTAATGGATCTTAAGCAGCAGTCTGAGTTCAGCAGGGTGTCCCTGTGCCCCAGAGCACAGGTGTGGTGGCAACAAGCCCCAGAGCCGTCTCCCAACTTCAGTATTGTGCACTGTCTCTGCCTGGGGATGGTGGTAATGATCTGTTAGGAGAGTGCAGGACAGTCCTCCAGGTGGGCCCTGGATGCTGCAGTAAACCAGACCACACTCAAGTGACATGAGAAACAGATGAGTTGAGGAGTAATTTGGAAGAGTGATTTCACTTTTCCAAGAAAGACAACGTCATTGGTAATCTTACCATTTCCAAGGATGTGGATGGATCTAGAGTGGATTAAGCAAAGCAAAATCAGTAAGGAAAGAGAAATCTCCTATGATCTCACTCATATGTGGAACTTCAGAAAGAAAACAGATGAACATAGTTGTGGGGGGCAGGGAAGAGAGAGGCAAATGAGGAAAAAGACTCAACCTTAGAGAACAAACCAAGGGTTGCTGGAGGGCAGGTGCATGGGGGGAAGGGTTAAATGGGTGATGGGTATTAGGGAGGGTACTTGTTGGGATGAGCACCGGGTGTCATATGCAGGTGAGGAATCACTAAATCCTACGCCTGAAGCGATTATTACACCGCATGTTAACTAAGTGGAATTTAAGTAAAAGAAGAAAAGAAAAAGACAATGTTCTGCTTCATGAAGTTTAGGGTAAAAATGTAGTGATTTTGGCTGTACTATTCTGTAGATGATAGTTTTAAAACACGCTGTTGTGGGATACACTAGTTTCTTACCTCACAAGGGGTCCTCAAAAGGCTGCAATGGAAGATTCAGAGCATTTTCATGTTCCATTGATATGTTAGAGTTTGCCCAACTAAGAAGGTAAGTGCAGAGAAATATGACAGAAGGGAAAATTAGGTGTGAACCATTCATTAGGTAGCCTTCCACTTTTCCCATGAAAGCCTTGGGCCAGTGTCATTTTGGAAGAAGAGGTGGAATTCTGGAGCTCTGCAGCAGATGGGGGAGTTCCAGGTCTGGGTAAAGTTCACAGGGGTCTCAGAGGGGAACTGAGTGTATTGAGCAGGAGGATCTAGGCAGGGCGTGTTCCAGGGGTGGCTGTGGGTCTCCCGTGTGAGAGTTGTGACAGGTGAGGGCCGTGAGGAGGTTCCTGGCTGAGGACAGGTGAGGCACAGGTGGAGAGCTGGC
>NW_027404156.1:0-2501 GCF_003265705.2 Callorhinus ursinus
CCAGCAGGAGAAGAGAAATAATAAAGATCAGAGCAGAAATCAATGAAATCGAAACCAAAAGAACAGTAGAACAGATCAACGAAACTAGGAGCTCGTTCTTTGAAAGAATTAACAAGATTGATAAACCCCTGGCCAGATTTATCAAAAAGAAAAGAGAAATGACCCAAATAAATAAAATCATGAATTAAAGAGGAAAGACAACAACCAACACCAAAGAAATACAGACAATTATAAGAACATATTACGAGCAACTCTATGCCAGCAAATTAGATAATCTGGAAGAAATGGATGCATTCCTAGAGATGTATCAACTACCAAAACTGAACCAGGAAGAAATAGAAAGCCTGAACAGACCCATAACCACTAAGGAAACTGAAGCAATAATCAAAAATCTCCCAAAAAAATATAGAAATGATCCCTGAAAGTAGGACAAGAGCCCAGGGCCAGATGGCTTCCCAGGGGAATTCTACCAAACATTTAAAGAAGAATTAATACCTATTCTTCTGAAACTGTTCCAAAAATTAGAAATGGAAGAACTTCCAAACTCATTTTCTGAGGCCAGCATTACCTTGATCTAAAAACCAAAGACCCCAACAAAAAGGAGAATTACAGACCAATATCCCTGATGAACATGGATGCAAAAATTCTCGCCAAAATACTAGCCAATAGGATCCAACAGTACATTAAAAGGATTATTTACCACAACCAAGTGGGATTTATCCCAAAACTACTAGAACTCATACAGGAATTCAGTAAAGGGGCAGGATATAAAATCAATGCACAGAAATCGGTGGCATTCCTATACACCAACAAGGCAGAAGAAAGAGAAATTAAGGAGTCGATCCCATTTACAATTGCACCCAAAATCCTAAGACACCTAGGAATAAATCTAACCAAAGAGGCAAAGAATCTGTACTCAGAAACTACAAAATACTCATGAAAGAAATTGAGGAAGACACAAAGAAATGGAAAAACGTTCCATGCTCATGGATTGGAAGAACAAATACTGTGAAGATGTCAATGCTACCTAGAGCAATCTACATATTTAATGCAATCCCTATCAAAATACCATCAACTTTTTTCAAAGAAATGGAACAAATAATCCTAAAATTTGTATGGAACCAGAAGAGACCCCGAATAGCCAGAGGAATGTTGAAAAAGAAAAGCAAAGCTGGTGGCATCACAATTCCAGACTTCCAGCTCTATTACAGAGTTGTCATCATCAAGACAGTATGGTACTGGCACAAAAACAGACACATAGATCAATGGAACAGAATTGAGAGCCCAGAAATAGACCCTCAACTCTATGGTCAACTAATCTTCGACAAAGCAGGAAAGAATGTCCAATGGAAAAAAGACAGTCTCTTCAACAAATGGTGTTGGGAAAATTGGACAGCCCCATGCAGAAGAATGAAACTGGACCATTTCCTTACACCACACACAAAAATAGACTGCAAATGGTTTAAAGACCTCAATGTGAGACATCAAAATCCTAAAGGAGAACACAGGCAGCAATCTCTTCTACCTCAGCTGCAGCAATGTCTTCCTAGAAATGTAGCCAAAGGCAAGAGAAGCAAGGGCAAAAATGAGC
Source organism: Callorhinus ursinus (assembly GCF_003265705.2). Taxonomy (NCBI): domain Eukaryota; kingdom Metazoa; phylum Chordata; class Mammalia; order Carnivora; family Otariidae; genus Callorhinus; species Callorhinus ursinus. The sequence goes on from NW_027404156.1 coordinate 1,592, forward strand.
TATTGGGACATCATCCAGATAAAAAGCTTTTGCACAACAAAGGAAACAGTCAACAAAACCAAAAGACGGGGCGCCTGGGTGGCTCAGATGGTTAAGCGTCTGCCTTCAGCTCAGGTCATGATCCCAGGGTCCTGGGATCAGGCCCCACATTGGGCTCCTGGCTTGGCGAGGATCCTGCTTCTCCCTCTCTGTCTGCCTCTCCCCCTGCTCATGCTCTCTCTTTTTGTCTGTATCTCTGTGTCTCAAATGAATAAATAAAATCTTTAAAAAAAAGAAAAAGAAAAAATTAAAAAAAAAAGACAACTGACAGAATGGGAGAAGATATTTGCAAATGACATATCAGATAAAGGGCTAGTATCCAAGTCTCTAAAGAACTTATTAAACTCAACACCCAAAGAACAAATAATCCAATCAAGAAATGGGCAGAAGACATGAACAGACATTTTTCCAAAGAAGACATCCAAATGTCCAACAGACACATGAAAAAGTGTTCAACATCACTTGGCATCAAGGAAATCCAAATCAAAACTTCAGTGAGATACCACCTCACACCAGTCAGAATGGCTAAAATTAACAAGTCAGGAAATGACAGATGTTAGCGAGGATGCAGAGGAAGAGGAACCCTCCTACAATGTTGGTGGGAATGCAAGCTGGTGCAGCCACTCTGGAAGACAGTATGGAGGTTCCTCAAAAAGTTGAAAGTAGAGCTACCCTATGACCCAGCAATTGCACTACTGGGTATTTACCCCAAAGATACAAATGTAGGGATCCGAAGGCCTATGTGCACCCCGATGTTTATGGCAGCGATGTCCACAATAGCCTAACTATGGAAAGAGCCAAGATGTCCATAGACAGAGGAATGGATAAAGAAGATGTGGTATATATATATATATATATATATATATATATA
>NW_027404157.1:0-2501 GCF_003265705.2 Callorhinus ursinus
GCTGGAGCGCGGAGGTGACGGCTGGAGCGCGGAGGTGACGGCTGGAGCGCGGAGGTGACGGCTGGAGCGCGGAGGTGACCGCTGGAGCGCGGAGGTGACGGCTGGAGCGCGGAGGTGACGCTGGAGCGCGGAGGTGACGGCTGGAGCGCGGAGGTGACCGCTGGAGCGCGGAGGTGACGGCTGGAGCGCGGAGGTGACCGCTGGAGCGCGGAGGTGACGCTGGAGCGCGGAGGTGACGCTGGAGCGTGGAGGTGACGCTGGAACGGGGAGCAGCCATTTTCGACTCCAAGACAGAAACCATGTCTTGAGGACACCAGCACAAAAAGGGCAGAAGGAGTTTAAGTTCCTGGACAGCGTGGGCTTTTAGAGTGCTACGTGAAAGATAAATATACTTTTCTCCTGACTAAGCCACTTTTATTTTGGGGTCCCTCTATTTTCATTAACTCTTGGGCTGTTCGGTCTGTGTATTGAGTTGGAGGGTGTCCCCACCCTCCCAGATTTATATCCACCTGGAAGCTCAGAGTGTGGTCTCTTTGGAGATAGGCTCTTTGAAGGCCATGTGGACATGAAGACAGAGGGGGGACGCACAGGGGGACAGCCAGCCTATGACAGTGTAAGCAGAGACTGTGGGGACGCAGCCACGAGCCAAGGAACAGCAAAGATGGCCCGCAACACCAGGAGCTGGGAGAGGCAGGGACTGTCCCCTGGAGCCTGCGGAGGGACTCCTTGCCTGCAGATTCTGCTCCCCAGACTGTGAGAATCAGTTCCTTTTGTCTTCAGCCCTTCAGTCTGCGGTGTTCGGTTACAGCAGCCCTAGGAAACCAGTCCAGTTTGCCACTTGCAAAATCGCAGATTAAAGACTCCCCTTTTCGGTGCTGTGTGCTGTGGGAGTGACAGCCACTGGCCGACTCTGGGTCACTCGTGGGCGCTCAGGGCGGTGGGTGCCCGCTCTCTAACCGCACCGCCCAGTCGGCCACTGTCGCCCCAGGATCGCTCATGGCCCCATGCCCGGCGACAGCCCGCATTCCAGATGAGGTGCGACACCCCGGACTTTGTACTCCTGATGCAGAGGTGGCCACTGCACACCGGATGGGACTCCTGCCCAGGGTGGGGTCACCTGTCTCACAGTCCCCAGGCAGTGAGCTCCAGCTCCGGGCAAGCCGACTCTGTCAGACTCGGACCCGTCTCAGGGCTGCGAGCGATGCCTCCTTCCTTGCCAAGCCGAGCCGCTGGCTGGCCACACCCTTGCGGCCTCTGTGTTTCTGGTCTCTCCTGTAATCTGACAGCTGTGCTCCTTGTATCACAAAGGACACCCACTGTGGGCTGGTCCCCACGTCCTGCCACCCTGGTGCCTGCCGTTGCTGAGCCTCGGAACAGCCTTCTCCAAAGCTCACTGACGGAGATTTCTGGCTCCATCGCTGTGCCCTCTCCCTGGCAGGGGCACCACGGCCACCCCCAGAGAGGCGCACCACGGTTGAACCACCTCCTCGGTAATGACCAGGACGACAGTGTGGGGGTGGGGCCGTCTAGATCCCTTCTGGATAATCAGGATTCTATCCTGACCCTCCTGAGCAGGAGGCTTCTTTCCTCTAAGGACATGCTTTGGGGCCTACGGGACCTAAACTTCATTCTGGTCCAACTACCTGGACTCTCTTGTGCTGCCGTCATGGCCCCAAGTTCAAGGGTAATGACCATCTGGTTGAGGACACTGGGTGCCTGAGGGTGAGCCACGTGGTCCGAAGTGTGGGGTGCAGCGGGTCTTGGTGAGTTTTATAAAGATGCTTGTGTCCTCTTTTGCACCTGACCTGTGTCAGCCGGGGTCCCATCAGGTGACAGAAGCCACGTGGCGAGGTACACAGGGAAAGTTTGCTACAGAGGTGTGGCCTGAAGAGCAGACATGGGGAGATCCGCCAGGGCTGAGCTGGAGCCCCCCAGCCCCAGGCTGAGACCCTGGCGGGAGGACGCAGCTGTGGGTCCCCGGATGGCAGAGAAGTCACCGTGGTGCCTGCAGCATCGCTGGGAATCTGGCCTTGGAACTTGCTGAAAACCCGCCTCCAGGGTCCGGGTGGTGGGGGGTGGTGGGGGGAAGCTGCTCACAGGGCAGCGTCCCACATGGCACTCTGCCACAAAATCACACCGGAGTTCATCTTTCAACAAACTTGCTAGAACAGCTAGACACCCATGTGCAAAAAAGCCCAACAAAGAAACACCCCAAAACACAAAACCAAAATACGAAATACTATCTTGCCCTATATCCTGCACCTTATGCAAAAGTCAGCTTCAAAACGAATTATCGACCTACGTGCAAAACCCAATACAGTAGCCCCCGGCCCCTTATCCACAGGGGATACGTTCCCAGACCCCAGTGGCCGCCTGAAACCACGATAGCGCGGATCCCTACACGGACTACGTTCTCTCCTACACGTACATACCTGTGGTTGAGCTCAGCCGCAAACTAGGCACGGGAAGGGGGTAAGAACGTGGCTAATAAGAAAGCAGAA
>NW_027404158.1:0-2501 GCF_003265705.2 Callorhinus ursinus
GACAAACCTTCCCAAAGAGAAAATAAGAAAGCAATGCCATTTACAATTGCATCAAGAAAAAAAAAAAAAACTAGGAGAAAAGTAACCAAGAATGAGAAAGACCTGGTACACTGAACACATGTCGGAAAAGGAAGGAAAAACACATGTATGTTGAGGGGGCGTGTATGGGTCAAAGAAACAGAGGACGACACAAATAAACGGAAGCATACGTCCTCCTCATTAACCGGAAGAATTAATCATATTAACATGTCACCACACGCCCGGATTTCAAGCTAGATTACAAAGCTGTGCTCATCAAAACTGTATGGTGCTGACATAGAAACAGACACACAGGTCAATGGAACTGAATAGAAAGCTCAGGAAATGATAATCATAGCAATTTTGGCAAAGTTTACTCATTAGAGTCAGTACATTAAAGGTATATTTAGACTTAGCTCTGATATAATTATTATTAAATCTGAACGGGAATTAATATTTATGTCCTGTTTCAACAGCTGATTCCAATAAACGGATTTCTTTAAACTTGTTTTATATAAATACATTATCAAATAAGAGTGATTTAGAATCGTTTTTAAAAAATATTAAAATCACTTTAATAAACCTATCATGGAAAAGAAACAGAGATATCAATCACCACAACTGATAGCATCACAAAAGAAAATCAGACACAATCTTTTATCTGATGGAAGAATATAACATTTTGAGTAGTTCTGCCCAAATGTTAAACCTGTTGAAAGCTATAGATCCAGCAAGTCATTTACAAAAACACACGTCAGAAAAATGCCCTAACAAATAGTATGACATGTAATCAATAAAGTCCACACTGCATATATTCCGACTGGAAAAATACTTTCCCAAAAAATAAACTGTAAAACAAAAAAAAATGAAGAAGGAGGAGGAGAAGGAGAAGAAGAAGAAAAAGAAACCTGAGAAACTAACCCACACATATATGGCCTTAACTTGCGACACAAGAGCAGAAAATATGCAATGGGGAAAGGACTGCCACTTCAGTGAACGGTCCTGGAAAACTGGACACTACATGCAGAAGAATGGAACTGGATCACTTTCTTACAGCACACACAGAAATTTTAAATGGATGAATGACTTGAATATAAGACCTGAATCCATAAACATCCGAGAAGAAAACACAGGTAGTGAGTTTCTCAACAATTGGTTTTGGCAGAGTCTTTTAGATCAGACACCAAAGGCAAAGACAACAAATGCAAAAATAAACAAGTGGAACGACATCTAAACTGAAATTTCTACATGGAAAAAGAAACCATCAAAACTTAAAAAGCGACCTACCCAATGAGAAAAAATATCACCAATCATATGTATGAGAAGAGGCTAATATCCAAAATAAACAAAACATTCATACAAATCAAAACAAAAAACCTGTATAAAGAATGGGGAGATTATGTGAATAGATACTTTCCAAAGATGACACCCAGGTGGCCAACAGACACAGAAAAAGTTGTTCAACATCACTAATCGTCGTCAGGGAAACATAAGTCAAACCCATAATCCGCTATCTCCTCACCACTGTTGGGATGGCATTTGTCCCAGAGACAGACAGCAGGTGTGGTCAAGGGTGTGTAGACAAGGGGACTCTGTGCACTGTTGGTGGGAATGTACATTGGTGCAGCATCTGTGACAAAGAGTATGGAGGTTCCTGGAAAAATGAATACAACTACCACATGACCCAGTGATTGCTCTGAGTGGATTTATTTGGAGAACACAAAAACACTACCTAAAAAGATAGATGCACTCCCATGTTCACTGCAGCATTCTTCACAGTAGCCAGACATAGAGACAGACACCTTGGGAGCATTATGCTAAGTAACGCAGACACAGACAGATAATTACCAGATGTTCATGGACGTTCCACATGGAAAAAAAATACTGAATGCACAGATACTGAGGACAGATTGCTGGTTGCCAGATCCAGGGATGGGGGAAGAATGGGGGAAAGTTGTCAAAGGCACAATGTTTGGGCGCCTGGGTGGCTCATTTGGTTAAGCGACTGCCCTCAGCTCAGGTCAGGATCCTGGAGTCCCGGGATCAAGTCCCACATCTGACTCCCTGCTCAGCGGGGAGTCTGCTTCTCCCTCTGACCCTCGTCCCTCTCATGTTCTCTATCTCTCATTCTCTCTGTCTCTCAAATAAATAAAATCTTAAAAATAAAGCACAGTGCTTGAGTGATAAAATGCATAAATCATGGAACATTCTGTGCAGCATAGAGACTAAAGCTAATCCTGCAGTATGGGGTACAGGTACCCCAGCTATTTGAAAGTACAGTTTCCAGCCTTCCTAGGAAGGAAACCTTTCACAGCAAGAATGGTGTAGACCAAAGGAGGAATTACCATTCATTTCTACAGAAGAAAAGAGCGTGCTCAGACTCCAAAAACGACTTCTCTTTGGATTTTCCTAGGCCTCGGGACACAACTTCCTAATGGATGCACAAAACAAATGGAGATGAAGCACAGCAGATGCTCACAGAC
>NW_027404159.1:0-2500 GCF_003265705.2 Callorhinus ursinus
TCATCTGTCAGTGTACATCTGGGCTCTTTCCATAGTTTGCCTATTGTGGACATTGTTGCTATAAACATTAGTTTGCAGGTGCCCCCTTGGATCACTACATTTGTATCTTTTGGGTAAATACCTAATATTTTTAACTTTCTGAGGAACCCCCATACTGTTTTCCAGAGTGGCTGTACCAGTTTGCATTCCCACCAACAGAGCAAGAGGGTTCACCTTTCTCTGCATCCTCATCAACACCTGTTATTTCTTGTGTTGATGATTTTAACCATTCTGACAGATGTGAGGTGAAATGTTATCATGGTTTTGATTTGAACTTCCCTGATGATGAGTGATGTTGAGCATCTTTTCATGTGTCTGCTAGCCATCTGGATGTCTTCTTTGGAAAAATGTCCATTCATGTCTTCTGTCCATTTCTTAACTGGATCATTTGGGTTTGGGGTGTTGAGTTTGATAAGTTCTTTATAGATTTTGGATACTAACCCTTTAACAGCTGTATCATTTGCAAATATCTTCTCCCATTCCGTAGGCTGTTTTTTAGTTTGGTTGATTGTTTCCTTTGCTGTGCAGAAGCTTTTTACCTTGATGAACTCCCAATAGTTCATTTGTGTTTTGTTTCCCTTGCTTCCAGTGACGTGTCAAGTAAGGAGTTGCACCAGCCGAGGTCAAAGTGGCTGCTGCCTGTGCTCTTCTATAGGATTTTGATGGTTTCCTGTCTCACATTTAGGTCTTTCAAGGAGAATGTCTTCCAAAGCGGAAGAGAACATATGAAAAATTTCCAGGTGCAAGATCCCAAGGGAGTGTCCTAAAGGCTGAAAAGAAATAAATGGGGGCTTATGTCTCTCATCTCTTGTTCAGGAATCTTGGGAATTATGGTTTCATAGTTTGGCCCTGCATAAAATGGGGTTACATTAGTAGGGGTGGAATGTCTGTGCAGTGTGATCAACCTGAGAGGGACACTAGGTTTCAATCTCAGCCTCCTTGGCTCATATGGGGGCTCCGATGGTCACATAAAAGAGTCACAAGGTTTCCGAAGACCCAAAGAGAGGCAAAGAAGGCTGACCTGAACATCCTCGGGTTGGAAGCTAGCCCCTGGGGTGAGAGGTCAGATAATACCACATAATGTCTTCTGTGGACAACCTATGTCAAAGGACAGATGGAGGACTCATGATGATGAAGTTTCTGCAGCGCTGGAAGGGGCTAAGATGGGGCTGAATCAGGAGGAGAGGACCACAGAGGTGGTCCACACCAAGAGAGCACAGCCATGCACCACTGACCCTGACATTGACAACATTTGCCACGAGAGGACCAGTGTGGTCTGCCACCGTCTATGGCAGTCAATTCAGGTGGCAGTTCAATGATCGCATTTTCCAGTTGTTATCACCATTATAATTATTGTGTGACATCAGAGAGGCCAGGCATTTTTTACAAAATAAACACAGCATAAATTTACTATTTTAATCAGTTTAATGTGTATCATCAGGTGCATTACATATATTGACAATCTTGTGCCACCATCTCCACTGCCCTAGTTTCAGGACATTTTTATTACCCCAAGAAAGACCCTTCAACCATAAGCAGCTATGCCCCATTTCTGTCCCCCCACCACCCCAGTCCTCGGAAACCACAAATCGGCTTTCTGTCTCTGTGCTTTGCGCGTTCTGGATATTTCATAGAAGTGGAATCACATAGTATATGCCTTTTCTGTCTGGATTCTTTCACTCAGCATGATGTTGGCAAGATTCATCCACGTTGTAGCTTGAGCCAGTGCTTCATTCTTCGTCGTGGCTGATGAATGAGTAACTAAATGTGCTGTAGTCATACGATAGGATCAGACTTTCATATACCAGAGAAAACTCTGTTCTATTCCCTCAAAGCCTGGGATGACCTTGAAAATGATTTGTTTTTATTCATTTTAACCAATTGCTCCCCAAAGACTTTTTTGTAGACAATCCTGCCTCTGCACGGTCCAGGCCGTTCTGATCTCTCTTTCCATTTTGACATCCCTCATTCCCATAATTAGATCTGCAGGGGTGTACTCAGGGGAGCCAAATCCAGGATGGTCACCAGTGATTCCCACCACCTGATATTCACACACACACCCATGGATTTTCCTCCCACACTGAATAGGGCTGACCTTTGAAACCAATAGGATATGACGGAAACGGCAGTGTGAACTCCAAGGATAGATTACAAATGACATGAAAGCTTTGCCCTTTACCCTCCACTGCCTTGCTGTCTCTGGAGGATGTTAATAGCCCTGTTGTGCGGACACTCAATCAGCCGTGGAGAAGCACTCATGGTCAGGAGCTGAGGCTTCCTGCCAGCAGCTAAAAACAGATCCTCCTGCCCACGCTGGGGTTTCCAGTGTTGGCAGCACCAGCCAACATTTGAACTGCAAGGCCATGACTAACTTCAGACCAGAACTCCCAGTGAAACCACTCCTGAAAACCTGATGCAAAGAAACAGTGTTGAATAATAAATGGTGATTGGTGTTTTAAGT
>NW_027404160.1:0-2500 GCF_003265705.2 Callorhinus ursinus
ACCATTGAACAGATTTGGGAGCGTTTTCTCTGCGTTTCACAAATGCCTCCATTGTTTACACACTTTTTGGTCATGAAGTATTACAAAGTAAAGCTAGTTAGCATACCCCTTGTTGCATATGAAACACACTTTTCCATGTGAATACTCAGTGTGAGAGAAGCTTCTGAGAAATGTGTATCTCAGGAACTGCTGTTGCAAGGGAATAGTTACCTGCATGGGTCTGGGTCTTTCAATAAATACCGAACATGTTCAAAACCCACCACACCCTGAACAGTTCACCACCCATGCTCCAAGGCAAATACTCTGATTTCCTGCTCCCCTTAGCTGTAAAACTCCTCGAATATGTTCTAATTCCACTGGAACCATTTTAGGTCCCCCATTCCTTCCCCTGTGTCATCCAACTGGACTTCCATTCCCACCATGTATCATCAACGATGCCTGTATTGCTGGGTCCTATGGACACTTCTCTTTAACATACTATGTAAATTAATTATAAATGAGTGTACCTAGTCTCAGGTGACCTCAGGTCAAAGTTCTCAGCTTCCATTCTCTCTGCTCCTTTCTTGCAATACCTGCTGAGCTCTCAGACTGAACTCGTTGGGGTCTCTAAGATGAAAGTCTCCATGTGGAGGTCTGAATTCCTCCCCGGATGGTTGATGCTGGAGACCACAGCTTTGTTCCCAGACAGGACAGCAGGAAGCAGAGAGGCATGGGTCCCCCAGCCAGACTTAGGAACCCAGAAATAACAACCATGTTGTGGCCAGCCCAAGGTTTCACATGCTGAAGCTCTGCAGCCGAGGAGATATTTACAGCTCTGTGTCTGCTCATTAGGCACTGTTTCCATTGTTACTCCCACCTCAGAGCACTCCATTCCCAGTGGGCAACTGGTCTGGACAGAAACGCAAGTTTTCCTGCTGATACTTGGTTCCTGGGAGGCCAGATTAGAAGTCAAGTGAATCCATTTTTTTTAATCCTCTTTCTCATGAATTTACCTGCCTTCCAGTGTTCTAACCTCCTTGACTTTACCTTAACTTTGAGATGATACTGAATTTCTTTAGTTGATGGTTTACTTTCCCATTTACAGCTTTAGGGTGATTTTAGTAAATAAGCCATGTGATCCTCTTCCTGTGTGGTTTGGAGAGAAAAGACTCAGTACTCACCCTAGAGTTGAGATCAATTGTGTTTGATTCTCCAAAGAAGGGCCCCTGAGTTGACATTAAATATACTTCGGAAAAACACTTTAGTCGGCAGGTTAATGTCCCCCGAATATTTCCACATCATAATCTACAAAATCTTTGGATATGTCTTGTGTCATGGCAAGGAAGAATTAAGGTTGCAAATGGGATTAACATTGCTAGTCAGCTGAGCCAGGATAAAGTTATTCTGATTATCCAGCTGGGCTCAATAGATGACAAGAGTCCTGCATTGGAGGAAGGTGGAGGCAGCAGGCTTGGAGTCAGAGAGAGATTTCGAGATGCTATTTTGTTGGCTTTGAAGGTAAAGGGAAGGGACATAAACCAGAGAGTACAGGTGGCCCTAAAGCTGAAATAGGCAAGAAAACCTATTCTCCCCAGACCCCACAATGAACTCTTCTCTGCAGACAGAATGATTTTAGCTCAGGGGGACCTATTTCAGTCTTCTGACTTCCAGAACTATCAGAAAATAAATTGATTTGTTCTAAGGGAGCAGCATGGTCATTTCTTGCTCATCATCCTTGCCATCAGCTCTGACTCCCACATCCATACTCCCATGTACTTCTTTCTCTCCAACCTGTCCTTTGTAGACATCTGTTTCACTTCTACCACCGTCCCTAAGATTCCGCTGAACATCCAGACTCACAGCAAAGCCATAACATATGAAGGATGCCTCAGCCAGATTTTTGTTTTTAATGATTTTATTTATTTATTTGAGAGAGAGAATGAGAGACAGAGAGCATGAGAGGGAAGAGGGTGAGAGGGAGAAACAGACTCTCCGCCGAGCAGGGAGCCCATGTGGTACTCGATCCCGGAACTCCAGGATCATGACCCAAGCCGAAGGCAGTCGCTTAACCAACAGAGCGACCCAGGCACCCCAGATATTTTTTTTTATTGTGTTTGGATGCCTGGACAATTTAAAGCCTATGATCACTTTGTGGCCATCGGTCAACCCCTGTACTACTTGGTCATCATGAACCTCCAGCTCTGTGGGCCGCTGAACTTGGAGTCCTGGTGAATCAGTGTCATGGGCTCCCTGCTTGAGACCTTGACCCTTTTGAGGCTGTCCTTCTGCACAAACATGGATCCCACACTTTTTTTTGGTGATCTTCCCAAAGACCTGAAGCTGTCCGGTTCTTACACCCTCATCAATAACATAGTGGTGTATTCTGCAATTGGCCGTCTAGCCATGATTCCTTTCCATGGAATACTTTCTTCTTACTAACAAATTGATTCTTCCATACCCAGCATTTTCTCAGCTGCGGGCAAGTACAAAGCCTTTTCCACATGTGGGTCTCCTTGTTCTA
>NW_027404161.1:0-2500 GCF_003265705.2 Callorhinus ursinus
CCAGTAAGTGGTCGCTTCTCTGTTCAGAGAGTTGTTGCTACTCTTCTCTTCGGTCTCCTGTTGAGTTCGTAGGTGTTCAGAATGGTTTGATCCCTATTCTGCTGAATTCCTGAGACCAGACGAAATCCAGGTCTCCTACTCCTCCGCCATCTTGCTCCGCCCCCCCCCCTTTGGCTACTTCTATTCTTGCCTGGCTCTAGTCCCTTCTCTACATAGCATCCAGAGTAAGCTCTTTTAAAATTGAAATTAGATCATACTACTCTCTTGCGTGAAAATCTCCATAGGCCACCCATTTCAATAAGAATAAAACTGAGATGGCTTAGCCTGGCAATGTATGTTGTGGGTCAACCTTATCTCTCTGTCTGAATCCTAGATCATGTCCCCTACATCACCAGGCCCCAGCCATGTTGCTTTTATTCATAATTCACTTTGGCCCACATGGCAGCCTTTGGGCTTGTTCTTTAACTAGAAGGTCTTGTGGGCCCCCAAGAAATTGCAGCCCTCTTCCCTGCTCTAGTTACCAAATTTGTCCAATAAAATGAAATAAAGGAATGGCTGATATAGACCACACTTGGTGGACGTGTCTTTGGATCTTAGCTTAGGAATTCTCAAAGTCTTAGTACACATACAAATTACGTAGGACCAAGGTTAAATGCAGATTCTGATCAAGTAGGAGTGGACTGGAGCTAAGAATGTGCCTTCCTCACAAGCTCCCAGGTGATGGTACAGCTCCTCCCTGGGAGGGGCTGGTCGGTATTGAACCCAGTTAGGCCAACCAAGGTATTCTTGTAAAACCTTTCGTGCCGGGCTCCTTTTAAAATCTGAGGGTGGGGCACCTGCGTGGCTCAGTTGGTTAAGCAACTGCCTTCGGCTCAGGTCGTGGTCCTGGAGCCCCGGGATTGAGTCCCGCATCAGGCTCCCTGCTCAGCGGGGAGTCTGCTTCTCCCTCTGACCCTCTTCCCTCTCGTGCTCTCTCTCTCTCATTCTCTGTCTCTCAAATAAATAAAATCTTAAAAAAAAAAAAATAAAACCGGAGGGTGGGGAAAATCAGGCCTCGGCTGGCTGGCTTCTTTTACCCACCCCACTGTCAAGTGAGACTTTTCTTCCCAGAGGGACCCCACCTGATCCTCTGATCTAAACAATGATCCCACTGCCCATCCCTCTCAGCTCCATTATCCCATTTTATTACTTTTTCTAGCTTCCCTAACTATCTAAAAATCGTATTTTACTGCTGCTTCTCTCCTGATCAGAGAAGGAAGCTTGTTTATTCTGTTTACTAGTGTATCCCCATAACCGTAAAGGGCACTGCTTGCTGTATATAGTTACTGAGTAAAATAAGAATTACTCTAGGACAGGTTGGTCAGAAGTTCCATGATGATGGGACCATTTCTTTCTTGTAAAGGCGCAGCATAGGACATGGCAGATGGTAGACATTGAATAAGTGACGGAGACCTCAGGTGAAAAATAGGGAAAGCATGTTACAGAGTAATAATTAGTGGATCAGGGTAACTGGCAGGTGTTACCTTTTTTTTTTTTTTTTAAGATTTTATTGAGCACTTTTTCATGTATCTGTTGGCCATTTGGATGTCTTTGGAAAAATGTTCATGTCTTCTGCCCATTTCTTGATTGGATTATTTCTTCTTTGGGTGTTGAGTTTGATAAGTTCTTTATAGATTTTGGATACTAGCCCTTTATCTGATATGTTATTTGCAAATATTTTCTCCCATTCTGTCGGTTGTCTTTTGGTTTTGTGGACTGTTTCTTTTGCTGTGCAAAAGCTTTTTATCTTGATGAAATCCCAAGAGTTCATTTTTGCCCTGGCTTCCCTTGCCTTTGGCGATGTTTCTAGGAAGAAGTTGCTGTGGCTGAGGTCGAAGAGGTTGCTGCCTGTATTCTCCTTTAGGATTTTGATGGACTCCTGTCTCACGTTTAGGTATTCACAATGGAATATTATGAGACCATCAGAAGGAATGAGATCTTGCCATTTGCAATGATGTGGATGGAACTGGAGGGTGTTTTGCTGAGTGAAATAAGTCAGAGAAAGACATGTATCATATGACCTCACTGATATGAGGAATTCTTAATCTCAGGAAACAAACTGAGGGTTGCTGGAGTGGTGGGGGGTGGGAGGGATGGGGTGGCTGGGTGATAGACACTGGGGAGGGTATGTGCTATGGTGAGTGCTGTGAATTGTGAAAGACTGTTGAATCACAGGTTTGTACCTCTGAAACAAATAATGCAATATATGTTTAAAAAAATAGCAGGAGGGGAAGAATGAAGGGGAGTAAATTGGAGGGGGAGACGAACCATGAGAGACGATGGACTCTGAGAAAAAAACTGAGGGTTCTAGAGGGGAGTGGGGTGGGGGATGGGTTAGCCTGGTGGTGGGTATTAAAGAGGGCACGTTCTGCGTGGAGCACTGGGTATTATGCACAAACAGTGAATCATGGAACACTGCATCAAAAACTAATGATGTATGGTGATTAACATAATAAAAAAA
>NW_027404162.1:0-2500 GCF_003265705.2 Callorhinus ursinus
CAGAGAACTTCCCTAATGTGAGGAAGGAAACAGGAATCAAAATCCAGGAGGCACAGAGAACCCCTCTCAAAATCAATAAAAATAGGTCAACACCCCGACATCCAATAGTAAAACTTACGAGTCTCAGAGACAAAGAGAAAATCCTGAAAGCAGCTCGGGAGAAGAGATATGAAACCTACAATGGTAGAAATATTAGATTGGCAACAGACTTATCCACAGAGACCTGGCAGGCCAGAAAGGACTGGCATGATATCTTCAGAGCACTAAACGAGAAAAATATGCAGCCAAGAATACTATATCCAGCTAGGCTCTCATTGAAAATTGAAGGAGAGTTAAAAAGCTTCCAGGACAAACAAAAACTAAAGGAATTTGCAAACATGAAACCAGCCCTCCAAGAAATATTGAAAGGGGTCCTCTAAGCAAAGAGAGAGACTAAAAGCAGCACAGATCAGAAAGGAACAGAGACAATATACAGTAACAGTCACCTTACAGGCAATACAATGGCACTAAATTCATACCTTTCAATAGTTACCCTGAATGTAAATGGGCTAAATGCCCCAATCAAAAGACACAGGCTATCAGATTGGATTAAAAAACAAGACCCATTGATATGCTGTCTGCAAGAGACTCATTTTAGACCCAAAGACACCCCCAGATTGAAAGTGAGGGGGTGGAAAACCATTTACCATGCTAATGGACACCAAAAGAAAGCTGAGGTGGCAATCCTTATATCAGACAAATTAGATTTTAAACCAAAGACTGTAATAAGAGATGAGGAAGGACACTATATCCTACTTAAAGGGTCTATCCACCAAGAAGATCTAACAATTGTAAATATCTCTGCCCCGAACATGGGAGCAGCCAATTAATAACAAAAGCGAAGAAACACATTGACAGCAATACAATAATAGTGGGGGACTTTAACACCCCCCTGACTGAAATGGACAGATCATCTAAGCAAAAGATCAACAAGGAAATAAAGACTTTAAATGACACACTGGACCAAATGGACTTCACAGACATATTCAGAACATTCCATCCCAAAGCAACGGAATACACATTCTTCTCTAGTGCCCATGGAACATTCTCCAGAATTGATCACATCCTAGGTCACAAATCAGGTCTCAACCGGTACCAAAAGACTGGGATTATTCCCTGCATATTTTCAGACCACAATGCTTTGAAACTAGAACTCAATCACAAGAGGAAAGTTGGAAAGAACTCAAATACATGGAGGCTAAAGAGCATCCTACTAAGGAATGAATGGGTCAACCAGGAAATTAAAGAAGAATTTAAAAAATTCATGGAAACCAATGAAAATGAAAACACAACTGTTCAAAATCTTTGGGATACAGCAAAGGCAGTCCTGAGAGGAAATTATATAGCAATACAAGCCTTTCTCAAGAAACAAGAAAGTTCTCAAATACACAACCTAACCCTACACCTAAAGGAGCTGGAGAAAGAACAGCAAATAAAGCCTAAACCCAGCAGGAGAAGAGAAATAATAAAGATCAGAGCAGAAATCAATGAACTAGAAACCAAAAGAACAGTAGAACAGATCAACGAAACTAGGAGCTGGTTCTTTGAAAGAATTAACAAGATTGATAAACCCCTGGCCAGACTTATCAAAAAGAAAAGAGAAATGACCCAAATCAACAAAATCATGAATGAAAGAGGAGAGATCACAACCAACACCAAAGACATACAAACAATTATAAGAACATATTATGAGCAACTCTATGCCAGCAAATGATAACCTGGAAGAAATGGATGCATTCCTAGAGATGTATGAACTACCAAAATTGAACCAGGAAGAAATAGAAAACCCGAACAGACCTATAACCACTAAGGAAATTGAAGCAGTCATCAAAAATCTCCCAACAAACAAAAGCCCAGGGCCAGATGGCTTCCCAGGGGAATTCTATCAGACATTTCAAGAAGAATTAATACCTATTCTCCTGAAACTGTTCCAAAAAATAGAAATGGAAGGAAAACTTCCAAACTCATTTTATGAGGCCACCATTACCTTGATCCCAAAACCAGACAAAGACCCCATCAAAAAGGAGAATTACAGACCAATATCCTTGATGAACATGGATGCAAAAATTCTCACCAAAATACTAGCCAATAGGGTCCAACAGTACATTAAAAGGATTATTCACCATGACCAAGTGGGATTTATCCCTGGGCTGCAAGGTTGGTTCAACATCTGCAAATCAATCAACGTGATACAATACATTAACAAAAGAAAGAACAAGAATCATATGATCCTCTCAATAGATGCAGAAAAAGCATTTGACAAAGTACAGCATCCTTTCTTGATCAAAACTCTTCAGAGTATAGGGATAGAGGGTACATACCTCAATATTATAAAAGCCATCTATGATAAACCTACAGCCAATATCATTCTCAATGGGGAAAAGCTGAGAGCTTTCCCCCTAAGGTCAGAAACACGGCAGGGATGTCCACTCTCACCACTGCTATTCAACATAGTATTAGA
>NW_027404163.1:0-2500 GCF_003265705.2 Callorhinus ursinus
TGTCCCAAAGATTTTGGACAGTTGTGTTTTCATTTTCATTGGTTTCCATGAATTTTTTTAATTCTTCTTTAATTTCCTGGTTGACCCATTCATTCTTTAGTAGGATGCTCTTTAGCCTCCATGTATTTGAGTTCTTTCCGACTTTCCTCTTGTGATTGAGTTCCAGTTTCAAAGCATTGTGGTCTGAAAATATGCAGGGAATGATCCCAATCTTTTGAAACCGGTTGAGACCTGATTTGTGACCTAGGATGTGATCAAGTCTGGAGAATGTTCCATGGGCACTAGAGAAGAATGTGTATTCCGTTGCTTTGGGATGGAATGTTCTGAATATGTCTGTGAAGTCCATTTGGTCCAGTGTGTCATTTATAGACTTTATTTCCTTGTTGATCTTTTGCTTAGATGATCTGTCCATTTCAGTCAGGGGGGTGTTAAAGTCCCCCACTATTATTGTATTGTTGTCAATGTGTTTCTTCGCTTTTGTTATTAATTGCCTTATATAATTGGCTGCTCCCATGTTTGGGGCATAGATACTTACAATTGTTATATTTTCTTGTTGGATAGACCCTTTAAGTAGGATATACTGTCCTTCCTCATCTTTTATTAAACTCTTTGTTTTAAAATCTAGTTTGTGTGATATAAGGATTGCTACCCTAACTTTCTTTGGTGTCCATTAGCATGGTAAATGGTTTTCCACCCCCTCACTTTCAATCTAGAGGTGTCTTTGGGTCTAAAATGAGTCTCTTGCAGACAGCATATGGATGGGTCTTGTTTTTGAATCCAATCTGATAGCCTGTGTCTTTTGATTGGGGCATTTAGTCCATTTACATTCAGGGTAACTATTGAAAGGTATGAATTTAGTGCCATTGTTTTGCCTGTAAGGTGACTGTTACTGTATGTTGTCTGTGTTCCTTTCTGATCTTTGCTGCTTTTAGGCTCTCTCTTTGCTTAGAGGACCCCTTTCAATATTTCTTGGAGGGCTGGTTTCATGTTTGCAAATTCCTTTAGTTTTTGTTTGTTCTGGAAGCTTTTTATCTCTCCTTGTATTTTCAATGACAGCCTAGCTGGATATAGTATTCTTGGCTGCATATTTTTCTCATTTAGTGCTCTGAAGATATCTTGCCAGTCCTTTCTGGCCTGCCAGGTCTCTGTGGATAGGTCTGTTGCCAATCTAATATTTCTACCATTTTAGGTTACATATCTCTTCTCCTGAGCTGCTTTTAGGATTTTCTCTTTGTCTCTGAGACTCGTAAGTTTTACTATTAGATGTCGGTGTGTTGACCTATTTTTATTGATTTTGAGAGGGGTTCTCTGTGCTTCCTGGATTGTGATGCCTGTTTCCTTCCTCACATCAGGGAAGTTCTCTGCTATAATTTGCTCCAATATACCTTCTGCCCCTCTCTCTCTTTCTTCTTCTTCTGGGATCCCAATTATTCTAATGTTGTTTCGTCTTATCGTATCACTTATCTCTCGATTTCTGCCCTCGTGATCCTGTAGTTGTTTCTCCCTCTTTTTCTTAGCCTCTTTATTTTCCATCATTTCGTCTTCTATATCACTGATTCTCTCTTCTGCCTCATATATCCTAGCAGTTAGTGCCCCCATTTTTGATTGCACCTCATCAATACCCTTTTTGATTTCTACTTGGGTGGATTTTAGTTCTTTTATTTCTCCAGAAAGCGTTTCTCTAATAACTTCCACGCTTTTTTCAAGCCCAGGTAGTATCTTTAAGTCATGATTCTGAACTCTAGGTCCGACATCGTACTAATGTCCGTATTGAGTAGGTCCCTGGCTGACGGTACTCCCTCTTGTTCTTTTTGCCTAGGTGATTTTTTTCGTCTTGTCATTTTGTCCAGAGGAGAATAGATGAATGAGAGAACAAAATGCTAACAGGTTTACAATGTCCCCAGCAAATATACTGTATACAAATCAGAAAAAAACCTGAAACCAGGAGAAAAGAAAGGGAAAGAAAGAAAAAAGAAAGAGAAAAAAAAGAAAAAAGAAAAAAAGAAAAACGAAAACAGAACAATACAAAAAAAGCAGAATGTGATCAAATATGATCAGGCTAGTGCATAGATCAGTGCCACACACTAAATTTAGGCGTATTTTGGTCTGTTAGAAAAAAAGTGCCTCCTAAAATTTTAAAGGAAGGAAGACATATATGTACAAAATAAGGTTTGATACAATGAACGGATAGAAGATGACTGTAAAGATGAAAATTATAAAAGATTTTATAAAAGGACTTGACAAGATAAGAAGTTGTTTGAAAAAAGAAAGAAGATTTAAAAAAAAAAAGAAAAAAGGGAGAGAATGTGATCAGGCAGTAGACTAGAACAGAGCCATACACTAGTGATTTAGGGTATATTTTTATCTGTTAGAAGAAACTGTATCTCAAAATTTTAAAGAGAGAACAACTTATATATATATGCCAAAAATAAGGGTAACTACTCTGAAGGATAAAATATGACTCTAAAAATGAAAAATAAAAAATATTTTGTTTTTTTTT
>NW_027404164.1:0-2498 GCF_003265705.2 Callorhinus ursinus
AATGCTCAGTTGGAGTTCCTTGGTCCTGAAGCCAGCAGGAACGGAGCTCCAAGGGCAGAGAGTAGACTCCAAGAGGATTTCTATTCAGGTAAAGGGGGCCCACTAGAGGGCACCGAAGCAGCAATCCCCACTGATCCGCAGGCCATTGAACAGGATCAACTCCTGTACTTATTTAGGACGTTGTCCGTCTTATTGTTAGGGCAGTGACTGGCCCACTCAGGGCTGGTGCACTTCCAGAGGAAGACTAGAAACTTTGCAGTGCTTGCTCGTGGGTCAGAGGAAGAACGTCCACAGAAGCAGAGGATATCCCTCTTCCTCTGGAGCCGGGGAAGGCAGCCAACCTCCTGGCGCGGGACCGGGTCTCAGAGTGTGATCTTTCTTAAGCCCCTGCCTTAGGTGGGTGTTGCTATGACTTAAAAAGGCCCACTCAGCCCCAGAAGCCTTGGATCTCCATCCCCGACCCCCTGTGATCCCTGTCGGGGGGAAAAGGTTTTCTACCCACTCGAGGTCCTTCTCAGCAGAGGACTGACTCACGGCTTGGGGGGCTGAGGACCTGGCTACGGAGAACTTGGAAGAGCACTGGGCCACCTGTCTGGAGACCAAGGTCAGGGCCCTCCTTGTTGCAGCCTCAGGGTCTCCATGTTGAAGAGGATCCAGAATCACTTCTCTGGTCAGTGTGAGGAGACTTTAGGAAGGAATGGAGCACCAGGACCGGAGAAGGATACAGCGACAAGGGAGGCTTCTGAGGTTTCCCACATCGCCCATGGAACCCAAAGATCCTGCTCCTGTGAGAGACACAGACACAGAGACAGAGAAAGAGACAGAGAATGAACACAGGACAGAGGGAACCAGTACAAGTCACAGACTCCATCAGCTTGGAAATGACATCCCGGCCTTTTGTGCCACTGTCTTCCTGAGAGCGCCGTCACATAGGCCATTCACCCCGGAGGGGAGGGGATTCCACAGGGATGTGTGACCAGGACTCAGGTGTGCCAGGAGCCACTGTGGGGACGGCCCGTCACGTGGGCACACACGAGGCCCAAGGACCTGAGCCTAACCCTAATGGGAGCCCCTGGAAGTCTGTGTTGTGAGAGGACAAGGTCAGAATCCGTTCATTACTAACTTCCCACGGGGACTGGGACACAGGAAGGACGGGGGTGGCTTTGCCTGGACGCCAGCGCAGATTCAAGCCCCTCTGAGCTGTGTTCCATGCCAAGCCCAGGCCCGGGCTCATCCTTGCATTGCCAACGTTTGAATCAGACTCCTGTGATAGCAGGCACGGAACATGTGTAGAGGTCCCGAACCTAACCCTAAAACATACCCTAACACGTACCCTAAAACTAAACCGTACCCTACACCTAACGCAAGCCCTAAACCGTACCATAACTCTAACCCTAAACCTGGGTCAACTAGAGAAAAGAGGAAATCCCTGGAAGTTTGGGGTTCATGAGATATTTGCCCTCCACTCCTGACATGAACATAACACTGTGCCTAATGGACCTGCTGCTTTCTCTGAACACTGACATCCTGTGAAATGCTGCATCACTCACTCCCAGCCTGACGTTCAAAACATTGAGGCTCCTAGATCCACAGCAGATAAGTGCTGTCAGGTGGGGATAAGTAGGTCCTCTGACCTATGGCCTGCACACCTGCTTCAATTCCTGGGAGAAGGGGAAACACACACTTGTCTTTTACGTAGTAATTATCTTCATTCTAAAGTGGACCGATGACTTTGACATTTTTGGAAAAGCGAAATGCCTCTTCCAATTGAACACCTCAAATCATCTGTTCCTACTACAACTTGAGTGGGATCTGGTTGACTCGAGCCTCCAGGCCCCCACCTGGAGGATCCTCCTGTACCAACCTTTCAGCCCATGACCAGCATCCCTGTAGGCACAATGCTGCATTTGGGGGATGACTCTAGGCCTTCTTGCCAACGCACCTGTGTCTAGGGAAGTGGGAACATGGAGGGCCCTCCCAGACAAACCCAACGGACCATAATCACATTCCCGTGGGAACACGGGGCAAAATGCTGAAATTGGGGGATGGTTCCGGGGCTTATGCTACCGAAACTGTGCCTAGGGGGCAGAGACCTGAAGGACCATCCCAGACAATCATAAAGGACCATTACCACCATCCCCCTGAGGAATGGGGCACAATGCTGAAGTTGGAGGATGGCTCTGCGGCTTGTTGCCACCACACTTCTGCCTGGGGGAACAGGAATCTTGGGGACCCTCCCAGACGAACCTGAGGGACCATGACCACCATCCCTGAGGACATGGGGCACAATGCTCAGTTGGAGACCCTAGGTCTTGAAACCAGCAGGAACGGAGCTCCAAGCGCAGAGAGGAGACTCCAGGAGGATTTCTATCCAGGGAAAGGGGGCCCACTGGAAGGCACAGAAGCAGCAATCCCCACCGATCCGCAGGCCATTTGAACAGGATCACCTACTGCACATACGTAGCACGTTGTCCGTCTTCGTGTGTGGACAGTGACCG
>NW_027404165.1:0-2497 GCF_003265705.2 Callorhinus ursinus
CTTCTTTATCCATTCATCTGTCGATGGGCATCTTGGCTCTTTCCACAGTTTGGCTATTGTGGACATTGCTGCTATAAACTTTGGGGTACACGTACCCCTTCGGGTCCCTACATTTGTATCTTTGTGGTAAATACCCAGTAGTGCAATTGCTGGATCAAACGGTAGCTCTAATTTCAACTGTTTGAGGAACCTCCATACTGTTTTCCAGAGAGGTTGCACCAGCTTGCATTCCCACCAACAGTGTAGAAGGGTTCCCCTTTCTCCACATCCCCGCCAACATCTGTTTTTCCCTGACTTGTTAATTTTAGCCATTCTGACGGGTGTGAGGTGGTATCTCATTGAGGTTTTGATTTGGATTTCCCTGATGCCGAGTGATGTTGAGCACTTTTTCATGTGCCTGTTGGCCATTCGGATGTCTTCTTTGGAGAAATGTCTGTTCATGTCTTCTGCCCATTTCTTGATTGGATTATTTGTTCTTTGGGTGTTGAGTTTGATAAGTTCTTTATAGATTTTGGATACTAGCCCTTTATCTGATATGTCATTTGCAAATATTTTCTCCCATTCTGTCGGTTGTCTTTTGGTTTTGTGGACTGTTTCTTTTGCTGTGCAAAAGCTTTTTATCTTGATGAAATCCCAATAGTTCATTTTTGCCCGGGCTTCCCGTGCCTTTGGCGATGTTTCTAGGAAGAAGTTGCTGCGGCTAAGGTCGAAAAGGTTGCTACCTGTGTTCTCCTTTAGGATTTGGATGGACTCCTGTCTCACGTTTAGGTCTTTCAACCATTTGGATTCTATTTTTGTGTGTGGTGTAAGGAAATGGTCCAGTTTCATTCTTCTGCATGTGGCTGTCCAATTGTCCCAACACCATTTGTTGAAGAGACTGTCTTTTTGCCATTGGACATTCTTTCCTGCTTTGTCAAAAATAAGTTGACCATAGAGTTGAGGGTCCATTTCTGGGCTCTCGATTCTGTTCCATTGATCTATGTGTCTGTTTTTGTGCCAGTACCGTACTGTCTTGATGATGACAGCTTTGTAATAGAGCTGGAAGTCCGGAATTGTGATGCCGCCAGCTTTGCTTTTCTTTTTCAGTATTCCTCTAGCTATTCTGGGTCTCTTCTGGTTCCATACAAATTTTAAGATTATTTGTTCCATTTCTTTGAAAAAAGTGGATGGTATTTTGATGGGGATTGCATTGAATGTGTCGATTGCTCTAGGTAGCATTGACATCTTCACAATGTTGATTCTCCCAATCCATGAGTATGGAACATTTTTCCATTTCTTTGTGTCTTCTTCAATTTCTTTCATGAGTATTTTATAGTTTTCTGAGTACAGATCCTTTGCCTCTTTGGTTAGATTCATTCCTAGGTATCTAATGGTTTTGGGTGCAATTGTAAATGGGATCGACTCTTTGATTTGTCTCTCTTCTGTCTTGTTGTTGGTGTATAGGAATGCCACTGATTTCTGTGCATTGATTTTATATCCTGCTACTTTACTGAATTCCTGTATGAGTTCTAGCACTTTTGGGGTTGAGTATTTTGGGTTTTCCACATACAGTATCATATCATCTGCAAAGAGTGAGAGTTTGACTTCCTCTTTGCCGATTTGGATGCCTTTGATTTGTTTTTGTTGTCTGATTGCTGTGGCTAGGACTTCTAATACTATGTTGAATAGCAGTGGTGATAGTGGACATCCCTGCCGCGTTCCTGACCTTAGGGGAAAAGCTCTCAGTTTTTCCCCATTGAGAATGATATTCGCTGTAGGTTTTTCATAGATGGCTTTTATGATATTGAGGGATGTACCCTCTATCCCTATACTCTGAAGAGTTTTGATCAAGAAAGGATGTTGTACTTTGTCAAATGCTTTTTCTGCATCTATTGAGAGGATCATATGATTCTTGCTCTTTCTTTTGTTAATGTATTATATCACGTTGATTGATTTGCGGATGTTGAACCAGCCTTGCAGCCCAGGAATAAATCCCACTTTTTCATGGTGAATAATTCTTTTAATGTACTGTTGGATCCTATTGGCTAGTATTTTGGTGAGAATTTTTGCATCCATGTTCATCAAGGATATTGGTCTGTAATTCTCTTTTTTGATGGCGTCTTTGTCTGATTTTGGGATCAAGGTAATGCTGGCCTCATAAAATGAGTTTGGAAGTTTCCCTTCCATTTCTATTTTTTGGAACAGTTTCAGGAGAATAGGTATTAATTCTTCTTGAAATGTCTGATAGAATTCCCCTGGGAAGCCATCTGGCCCTGGGCTTTTGTTTCTTGGGAGATTTTTGATGACTGTTTCAATTTCCTTAGTGGTTATAGGTCTGTTCAGGTTTTCTATTTCTTCCTGGTTCAATTTTGGTAGTTGATACATCTCTAGGAATGCACCCATTTCTTCCAGGTTCTCTAATTTGCTGGCATAGAGTTGCTCATAATATGTTCTTATAATTGTTTGTATTTCTTTGGTGTTGGTTGTGATCTCTCCTCTTTCATTCATGATTTTGTTG
>NW_027404166.1:0-2496 GCF_003265705.2 Callorhinus ursinus
GGGAAAAAGACAGGGTCTGGGTTCCGTTATCCACCACCACCCTGGGCACTTGGGAGTAGGAAGAGATACCCACCCCCAAGTCCGGAGGGCTATAGCACAAAAGGCCTCAACTTACTCGGGTGTCACTTGGGCTGCAGAGATGCAGTGTCCCAAGGTTCCGACAGTCTTGTAGAAGTGCCTGTTGGCCTTGGATATCCATCCCCGAACCCCTGAAATCCCAGTCTTGGGAACATGGTTTCTAACCCTTCGAGGTGCTTTTCAGGAGAGGACAGACTCGGGGCTTGGGGGGCTGAGGATCTGGCTACGCAGAACGTGGCAGAGCACAGGGCCACCAGTCTGGAGACCAAGGTCAGGGCCCTCCGTGTTGCAGCTTCAGGGTCCCCACGTGGAAGAGGATCCAGAATCACTGCTCCGGTCAGGGTGAGGAGGCCTTAGGCCAGAACAGAACCCCAGGACCAGAGAGGGAAACGGGGACAAGGGAGGCTTCTGAGAGTTCTCACATCGCCTATGGAACCCACAGATCTGCTCCTGTGAGAGACACAGACACAGAGACAGAGAAGGAGGCAGAGAATGAACACAGGACAGAGGGAACCAGTAGAAGTCACAGACTCCATCAGCTTAGAAATGACATCCCGGCATTTTGTGCCATTCTATTCCTGAGAGCGCCGTCACATTGGCCATCCACCCTGGAGGGCAGGGGATTCCACAGGGATGTGTGACCAGGACTCAGGGCTGCCGGGAGCCACGGTGGGGACTGCCCAGCACATGGGCACAGACAGGGACCATGGACCTGAGGCTAACCGTAATGGGAGCCCCTTGAAAATCTGTGTTGGGAGAGGACAAGGTCAGAATCAGTTCATGACTACCTTCCCACGGGGGCTGGGACAAAGGCAGGAGGGGGATGGGTTTGCCTGGTCCCCAGAGCAGAATCAAGCCCCTCTGAGCTGTGTTCCATGCCCAGCGCAGCCCTTGGCTCATTCTTGCAATGCCAGGGTTGCACCAGCCTCCTGTGATAGCAGGCACGGAACATGTTTATAGGTCCCTAACACTACTATTAACCTGTACCCTAAAACTGACCCGTACCCTAACCCTAACACCTACCCAAACCCTAACCCCTAACCCTACCCCTAAACCGAACCCTAAACCTAAAGCGTCCCCTAACCCTAAACCGTACCATAAAGGGTACCCTAAACCTAAACCCTAACCTGTACCTTAAACCGTGCCCTAACACGTACCCTATCTCTAACCCCTACCCTAACCCGTACCCTAACACTATCCCGTACCCTAACCCTCTCCCGTACCCTAAACCCTGCCCTAACCCGTACCCAACTCTAACCCTAACCCTGGGTCAACTAGAGAAAAGAGGAAATCGCCGGAAATTTGGGGTTCATGAGAAATTTGACCGCCAGTCCTTACCGGAAGATGACACTGTGCCAAATGGAACTGCTGCTTTCTCAGAACCCTGACATCCTGTGAAATGCTGCATCACAGACTCACAGGCTGATGTTCAAAAAGTTGAGTCTTCTAGATGCAGAGCAGATAAGTGCTGTCAGCTGGGAATAAATAGGTCCTCTGACCTAAGGCCTACACACCTGCTTCAAATTCTGGGAGAAGGGGAAAGACACACTTGTTTCTAAGTAGTCATTATCTTCATTCTAGAGTAGACCAATGACTTTGACCTTTTCGGAGAAGCGAAATTACTCTTCCAATGAACAACTCAACTCACCTGTTCCTCATGCAACTTGTGTGCGATCTGGTTTACTCCAGCTTCCAGGCCCCACCTGGAGGATCCACCTGTACCCTCTTGACAGCCCATGACCAGCACCAGGACCCGTGGGGGCACAATGCTGGATTTGGGGGAGGAATCTGTGGCTTCTTGCCACCACACCTGGGCCTGAGGAAGCGGGAACCTGGAGGACCCTCCCAGATGATCCTGATGGAACATTAGCACCATCCCTGAGGACATGGGGCACAGTGTTGACGTTGCAGGAGTGCTCTGGGGCTTCTTTCCACCACACCTGTGCCTGGGGGGAGCGGGAACCTGGAGGGCCCTCCCCGACAATCCCAAAGGACCATTAGCACCATCCCTGGGGTACAAGGGGCACAATGCTGAAATTGGGGGATGGCTCCGGGGCTTCTCGCCACCGCACCTATGCCTAGGCGAGCAGGAACCAGAAGGACCCTCCCAGACACTCATAACGGACCATTACCAATATCGCCCTGAGGACATAGGGCACAATGCTCAGTTGGAGTCCCTTGGTCCTGAAACCAGCAGGAACGGAGCTCAAAGGACAGAGAGGCGACTCCAGGAGCATTTCCATCCTAGGAAAGGCGACTCACTGGAGGGCACAGAAGCAGCAAATCCCACCGACGCGCAGGCCATTTGAACAGGATGAACCCCTGCACTTACTTAGCACGTTGTCCGTCTTCGTGTGTGCACAGTGACTGGCCCCCCCAGGGCTCGTGCACTTCTAGAGGAGCGGTAGACACTTTTCA
>NW_027404167.1:0-2496 GCF_003265705.2 Callorhinus ursinus
AAATGAGGCAGAAGAGAGAATCAGTGATATAGAAGACCAAATGATGGGAAAAAAAGAGGCTGAGAAAAAGAGGGAGAAACAACTACAGGATCACGAGGGCAGAATTCGAGAGATAAGTGATACGAAAAGATGAAACAACATTAGAATAATTGGGATCCCAGAAGAAGAAGAGAGAAAGAGAGGGGCAGAAGGTATATTGGAGCAAATAATTGCAGAGAACTTCACTAATGTGAGGAAGGAAACAGGCATCAAAATCCAGGAGGCACAGAGAACCCCTCTCAAAATCAATAATAATAGGTCAACACCCCGACATCTAATAGTAAAACTTACGAGTCTCATAGACAAAGAGAAAATCCTGAATGCCGCTTGGGAGAAGAGATATGTAACCTACATTGGTAGAAACATGAGATTGGCAACCGACCTATCCACAGAGATCTGGCAGGCCAGAAAGGACTGGCAGGATATCTTCAGAACACTAAACGAGAAAAATATGCAGCCAAGAATACTATATCCAGCTAGGCTGTCATTGAAAATAGAAGGAGAGATAAAAAGCTTCCAGAACAAACAAAAACTAAAGGAATTTTCAAACACGAAACCAGCCCTCCAAGAAATATTGAAAGGGGTCCTCTAAACAAAGAGAGAGCCTAAAAGCAGCAAAGATCAGAAAGGAAAACAGACAACATTCAGTTAACAGTCACCTTACAGGCAATACAATGGCACTAAATTCATACCTTTCAATAGTATGCTGAATTTAAATGGGCTAAATGCCCCAATCAAAAACACAGGCTATCAGATTTGATTAAAAACAAGACCCATCCATATGCTCTCTGCAAGAGACTCATTTTAGACCCAAGGACAACCCCAGATTGAAAGTGAGGGGGTGGAAAACGATTTAAAATGCTAATGGACACCAAAAGAAAGCTGGGGTAGCAATGCTTATATCAGACAAACTAGATTTTAAAACAAAGATTGTAATAAGAGATGAGGAAGGACACTATATCCTACTTAAAGGGTCTATCCTACAGGCAGATCTAACAATTGTAAATATCTATGCCCCTAAAATGGGAGCAACCAAATATATAAGGCAATTAATAACAAAAGCAAAGAAACACATTGACAACAATACAATAATAGTGAGGAACTTTAACACCCCCCGACTGAAATGGACAGATCATCTAAGCAAAAGATCAACAAGGAAATAAAGACTTTAAATGACACAGTGGAAAAAATGGACTTCACAGACATATACAGAACATTCCATCCCAAAGCAACGGAATACACATTCTTCTCTAGTGCCCATGGAACATTCTCCAGAATTGATCACATCCTAGGTCACAAATCAGGTCTCAACTGTTACCAAAAGATTGGGATGATTCCCTGCTTATTTTCAGACCACAATGCTTTGAAACTAGAACTCAATCACAAGAGGAAAGTTGGAAAGAACTCAAACACATGGAGGCTAAAGAGCATCCTACTAAAAATGAATGGGTCAACCAGGAAATTAAAGAAGAATTAAAAAAATTCATGGAAACTAATGAAAATGAAAACACAACTGTTCAAAATCTTTGGGATACAGCAAAGGCAGTCCTGAGAGGAAAGTATATAGCAATACAAGCCTTCCTCAAGAAACAAGAAAGGTCTCAAATACACAACCTAACCCTACACCTAAAGGAACGGGAGAAAGAACAGCAAATAAAGCCTAAACCCAGCAGGAGAAGAGAAGTAATAAAGATCAGAGCAGAAATCAATGAACTAGAAACCAAAAGAACAGTAGAACAGATCGACGAAACTAGGAGCTGGTTCTTTGAAAGAATTAAAAAGATTGATAAACCCATGGCCAGACTGATCAAAAAGAAAAGAGAAATGACCCAAATCAACAAAATCATGAATGAAAGAGGAGAGATCACAACCAAAAACAAAGAAATACAAACAATTATAAGAACATATTATGAGCAACTCTATGCCAGCAAATTAGATAACCTGAAAGAATTGGGTGCATTCCTAGAGATGTATCAACTATCAAAATTGAACCAAGAAGAAATAGAAAACCTGAACAGACCTATAAACACTAAGGAAATTGAAGAAGTCATCAAAAATCTCCCAACAAACAAAAGCCCAGGGTCAGATGGCTTCCCAGGGGAATCCTATCAGACATTTCAAGAAGAATTAATACCTATTCCCCTGAAACTGTTCCAAAAAATAGAAATGGAAGGAAAACTTCCAAACTCATTTTATGAGGCCACCATTACCTTGATCCCAAAACACGACAAAGACCCCATCAAAAAGGAGAATTACAGACCAATATCCTTGATGAACATGGAGGCAAAAATTCTCACCAAAATACTAGCCAATAGGATCCAACAGTACATTAAATGGATTATTTCCCACGACCAACTGGGATTTATCCCTGGGCTACAAGGCTGGTTCAACATCCGCAAATCAATCAACGTGAAACAATACATTAACAAAAGAAAGAACAAGAATCATATGATCCTC
>NW_027404168.1:0-2495 GCF_003265705.2 Callorhinus ursinus
TAGAGTTCTGATTTCCCAGTCATACTTTCTGTGAGGCTGCTGTGGATAAATTCAACTATCAGATTTTTGCTCTCGATTACCATGAACCCCATGATAATCAAACTTTAGAGCTGTGCTCTCCAATAAGGTAGCCACTTGCCAGATGTGGCTATTTATGTTTGTTTTACTTAGTTATATTAAATAGAATATAAGATTCAGATCTTCAGTGACACTAGCCACATGTCAAGTGCCCAATAACCACATGTTTGTAGTGGTTCTGTACAGAACCAAGCATAGATAGAATATTTCCTTCATCACAGAAAGTAGTAGAACTAGAAAGATAGAGAGATGGTTACATAGAATAAAAGTAGACACAGTTGTACATAATATATATATATATAATATATATATTATATACTAGTGGTGTGATAGAGTAAGCCCATCGTTTTTCTCTCGAATCAGCTGTTATATATTCAAGAATTTTGTGAGATGGTTGTCAAACCATAGAGAGCTTGAAATTGACCACAATGAGAATATTTTGGTCATAGAAACAACTATAAATCAAGACTCCCATTTTCTTTCAGATGCAGAGACCATAATTACATCACTGGTTATGGATATAGAAATATGTATCTTCATCAGTCCTGTGTAAATATATTTGATGTTCTTTGTTTGGCCCACTGAGAGGAAATAGAAACAAAGAAACCCTTGTAGCAACGAGCACTCCTACATCCCAGATTTTGTTTTCTAAACACCATTTCTCACTAAAAGGAAACAGAGTTTCTCGGAGAAGTGGATGATTCCAGGGCTCACCAGGGGAAACAGAAGAGAAACCTGGAATGTCTCATACCAGAATGCAAGGAAATGCTCAGAAAATGAATGGGCAAAGGATACAGAATACTCTATGTGCTGTAATGGTGGATACACATAATTCTACGTATGTCTAAACCCATAGCATGTACAACACCAAGGGTGAACTGTAATGTAAACTATTGATTTGGAGTGGTAATAATCTGTCATTGTAGGGGCATTGAATGTAAAAAAATTACCACATCGTGAGGGATTTTGATAGTGGGAGATGCTGTATGTAGGTGGGGCAGAAGGAATATGGGATAAGTCTCTGTGTCTTTCACTCAATTTTGCAGCTAACATAAAACTGCTATAAAAAAATAAAGTCTAGGGCGCCTGGGTGGCTCAGTCGTTAAGCGTCTGCCTTCGGCTCAGGTCATGGTCTCAGGGTCCTGGGATCGAGTCCCACATCGGGCTCCTTGCTCTGCAGGAAGCCTGCTTCTCCCTCTCCCACTCCCCCTGCTTGTGTTCCTGCTCTCGCTGTCTCTCTCTCTGTCAAATAAATAAATAAAATCTTTAAAAAAAAAATAAATAAAAAATAAAGTCTAGGGGTGCCTGGGTGGCTCAGTCGTTAAGCGTCTGCCTTCAGCTCAGGTCATGATCCCAGGGTCCTGGGATTGAGCCCCGCATCAGATTCCCTGTTCAGTGGGAAGCCTGCTTCTCCCTCTCCCACTCCCCTTGCTTGCGTTCCCTCTCTCACGTGTCTCTCTGTGTCAAATAAACAAATAAAATCTCTTAAAAATTTTTAAAGAAATAAAGTCTATAGAACCCATAAAGAAGAAGAAAGAAAAGAAAAAGGACACAGGAGCCCACTTAAAAGGGCTTCTAAAGGACAAATCTGAAAGAATTGACAATCTAAATTTTAAAAAATGATGTAAGAGACTAAGTTATATTAAGATCATACTGACATATATAAATAAACAAATATAATAATGATGATGAATGGAAAGCCCACCTCAACAATGGACTATCACTCCAAATGTAGAAGAAATGGTAGAAGTAGAAAGCCATCATTTTGCAACCATCATAGTAATAATAGTTTTAATCAAATACCATCCATGGATGGTAAAAGTAGCAGGTGATGGTTTAAAGACAAACACCATATGTACACAGTCGCAAAGGCATCCTGCACTAGTTACTTCTTAATTACAAAAGGAAAAAAAAACTTGGGAGTAGATTAAGCCAGTGAACACAAGTTTAACTAAGTGTTCCAAAAGAAGGTTGCCAATACTGGGGCCAGGTGCCTCCTGATGTGATGAGCCTTGATGTGAATTTCTAGGCTGAGGGTCTGATTAAATGGGTCTGAATTAGGCTGGAGGACTGACATTGGAAACAAGCTCCCATGTGGCAGAGCACGGACAGCTTTGTCTATCATTGCCCGTCAAGCCATGAAAAAACTGTGGCTGTGTTCTTCTGCAAAATTCTCTGGCTACCATTTGTATCTGAACATGTGTCTTTCTTTGATTTTCTGATATTCCATCTGCTAAAAATCTTCCTCCATACCTCAGAACCACCCCCTGTCTCTGAGCCACCCCATCAAGAGCCATCTGAAGCTCTCCTTGCTTACTTTTATGGGTGTTTACTTCTTTGGAATTCTGGGAGTTAATCATCAGCTGAAGAAAATCCACTCGGTGCTGGAAACAGAAAGAGACATTTCAATGACAAAA
>NW_027404169.1:0-2495 GCF_003265705.2 Callorhinus ursinus
AAGCTGAGGCCTTTTGTGCTATAGCCCTCCGGACATGGGGGTGGGTATCTCTTCCTACTCCCAAGTGCCCAGGGTGGTGGTGGACAACGGAACCCAGACCCTGTCTTTTCCCTGTGCCCTGACAACCCCCTGGGTTCCTTGGGGAACCCTGACCATCAACACCGACTGTCCCCCCGTCCCTATCGGGCCAGGTTCCGGGTCCTGCAGCCCCACAGTGAAGAGAGGTGAGGCCAGGCAGGAGCGGGGAGAGGGTAGAGTGGACTCTCCCTCGGGGCCATGGATCCCTGGTCAGTGCAGACCGTGTTCTGTGCTGGCCCCTCGGGCACCGAGATTCCAGCTCCTGGTCTGGCTGCGGGAGGGAGACCAGAGTGTGGCTCCTGCTAGCTCAGATCTCTCACACTGTACTGTAGCTACAGCCTGTCCATGCAGCTGAACTCCCCGTCCTAGTCGGCCAGCTCACCTTCACGTTCAAGAACAGGCCATCATGAATGTCAGGGGCCAGTGCGTGGCTGCTCAGGCAGGCGAGGGATCACTTTCAACTGAGGGAGACTCTGGCTGGTCAAGTAGGGGCTCTGGAGGGCTGCCTTTCCAGCTTCTCTGCTGACCAGCTCTGGGACCGGGAGCCATTGTACCTCCCTTCGCTGGGCGTCGCTCTCCTCCTCTGTGCAATGGGGTGAAGCGGAATGATCCCTCCCATGGCAGGAACATGTGGAGTGCTGGTGATTGACGTAAGCCTGGCACCAAGCCTGGATGGCAGAGTGCAGAGGGGGATGGTGAGCGGTGTGGGCAGTGGGCACCCCTTCCCCCAAAAGCAATTTAGCTGTTCCATGCAGCCGCCAGGCCACTGGCTGGGAGCCCAGGACCAGTGGGCGACCACACTCCTGGCACCAGCCCCCTGCGTGTAGCTCTTCCTCAGCACTGGGACACGGTGGGGACCGCGGGACATGGGGCCAGCTCCTCTCTCTGAGGGAAGGAGACGAAAGAAGGCTTTCCTTGGGGACTCCCAAGGCCACATAAGAGGGGAGGAGGCTTGACCCAAACAGTACATTGAAATTCTGCTTCCGTTAGAACCAGAGCGTTGGGCTTTGGTTATTTCACTTGCTGGGCTGACGAGATACACTTGTTCTCCAAGACTCCTCCTCAGATGAAGAGCTCTTGCAGGTCCCGGGCATCCTGGAGCTGGGGAGGAGAGAGGGGCCAGTCCCCTCCCTGCTCCTGCAGGAGACCTGTCCTCCCAAAACAGGATGGTTTCGGGTCGTGGTCCTGGGCTAGGGTTCGAGATAGCCTGTCACTGCTCCTGACTCTGGGGCGGAGTGGGCTTTTTTAGGCATAGCAACACCCACCGAAGGCACGGGCTTCGGAAAGAACACACTCCTGGACCCGGTCCTGCCCCAGGACGGTGGCTGCCTTCCCCAGCTCCAGAGGAAGAGGGATATCCTCTGCTTCTTTGGGCTTTGGTCCTCTGACCCACGAGCGAGCACTGAAAACTGTATAGCCCTCCTCTGGAAGTGCACCAGCGCTGAGGGGGCCAGTCACTGTCCACACACGGAGACTGACAACGTGCTAAGTAAGTGCAGGAGGTGATCCTGTTCAAATGGCCTGCGGGTCGGTGGGGCTTGCTGCTTCTGTGCCCTCCAGTGGGCCGCCTTTCCCTGGATGGAAATCCTCCTGGAGTCGCCTCTCTCTCCTTTGAGCTCCGTTCCTGCTGGTTTCAGGACCAAGGGAATCCAACTGAGCATTGTGCCCCATGTCCTCAGGGCGATGGTGCTAATGGTCCTTTATGATTGTCTGGGTGGGTCCTTCAGGTTCCTGCTCCCCTAGGCACAGGTGCGGTATCGAGAAGCCCCAGAGCCATTCCCCAATTTCAGCATTGTGCCCCATGTTCCCCAGGGATGGTGCTAATGATCAGTTGGGATTGTCTGGGAGGGCCCTCCAGGTTCCCGCTCCCCCCAGGCAGAGGTGTGGTGGCAAGAAGCCCCAGAGCAGTCCTCCAACTTCAGCATTGTGCCCCATGTCCTCAGGGATGCTGCTAA
The DNA here is from genome assembly GCF_003265705.2 of Callorhinus ursinus. NCBI lineage: Eukaryota > Metazoa > Chordata > Mammalia > Carnivora > Otariidae > Callorhinus > Callorhinus ursinus. Next base: position 2,034 of record NW_027404169.1, read on the forward strand.
TGGTCCATCAGGATCATCTGGGAGGGTCCTCCAGGTTCCCGCTTCCCCAGGCACAGGTGTGGTGGCAAGAAGCCCCAGATTCCTCCCCCAAATTCAGCATTGTGCCCCCAGAGGTGCTGGTGCTGGTCATGGGCTGTTAAGATGGTAGAGGAGGATCCTCCAGGTGGGGCCTGGAGGCTGGAGTAAACCAGATCGCACTCAAGTTGTATGAGGAACAGATGAGTTGAGGTGTTCATTTCGAAGAGTCATTTCGCTTTTGTAAAAAGGTCAAAGTCATTGGTCTCCTTTAGAATGAAGATAATGACTACTTAAAAACAAGTGTGTGTTTCTGCTTCTCCCGGAAATTGAAGCAGGTGTGCAGGCCATAGGTCAGAGGACCTACTTATCCCCACCTGACAGCACTTAACTGCTCTGGATCTAGGAGACTCAAGGTTTTGAACATCAGCCTGTGAGCCAGTGATG
>NW_027404170.1:0-2494 GCF_003265705.2 Callorhinus ursinus
TAAAAGACTGATGTGTAAAAACCAATTCTGAGTTTGGCACCAGCAGCAGGTGTTTGAGCTAATGGGTACCAGCCTGCCAATAAACAGTGAGCCACCTCTGGCTCACTGATATTGCAGGAGCGAAAAAGAATCAGTTACAATGAACATATCATGTTTCATTGTGATGGATTTTTTTAAACAAAGGGTTAAAAAATTATGCAAACTCATAATTTATTCTGTTGTGCTCTGCAGCAAGTGAGAAAATATTTAAAAGTGAAATAATATTTTGGGAGTGATTTCGATGTCACGGTTTGTGCAATAAAAAATTTACATCTTACGGGATCCCTAGAAAATACTGAAAGCCCAAACACTAGAAAGATTCTGAATTTAGGGATGCCTGGGTGGCTCTGTCAGTTAAGAGTCTGCCTTCAGCTCAGGTCAGGATCCCAGGGGCCTGGGATCAAGCCCACATGAGGCTCCTTGCTCAGCAGGGAGCCTGCTTCTCCCTCTGCCTGCCGCTGTCCCCTGCTGTGTACTCTCTCTAGCAAATAAATAAAATATTAAGAATAAAAAAGGAAGATTCTGAATTTTGAGTATTGTAGACTTTTATAATTTCTATATGCCTAACTATAAAGGTATTGGTAGATGAGATCTGGTCTTATTTGTGTAATAAAATTCAAAAAGAATTTGTAATGCTTCTATAAATTTATGTTAGACCTAAAACACTATTAAGAATATTCAGAGAGGGGGAGCGGAATAAGATGGTGGAGGAGTAGGAGACCTGGATTTCGTCTGGTCTCAGCAATTCAGCTGAAGAGGTATCAAAGCATTCTGAACACCTACGAACTCAACAGGAGACCAAAGAAGAGAGTAGCAAAAACTCTCTGAACGGAGAAGCGACCACTTACTGGAAGGTAGGACGTGTGGAGAAGTGAATCCGAGGCGATATTCGGGAGGATAGACGGTGGGCGAAGGGGCCTCCGCCGCTTCTGGCAAGTGATAGAGGCGCGGAGCACAAAATCAGAACTTTTAGAAGTCGGCTCCGCTGAGGGACCGTCGCTCCAATGGCTAAGCGGGGGGTGGAACCCTCGCGGGACAGTGTGATCTCAGGACACTCGGGGTAACAGAAAAACCGGGGGTGCCTGAGTGCAGCAGAGCTCCTAGGAATTGGAGTGGGGCAGCTGGCTGCAGAGACGGAGCCGAGGCGCGGGGGTCTCAGCTCAGTGTTGCCATAAACAGTGATCTGCGGTCCAGTTGGGCCACTGCTCCTCCAGCAGGGACCCAACAAGCAGCAGAGCTGGGGAGACTCCCCTTCCTCCCCAGGGAGGAGTGGCGTGGGAGCACACCACAGGGATCTGCTGGGGTTGGAGACTCCACACGGGGTCGGGTGCCAGAGATAGAAACGCTCGGTCACAGGCCGGGTGAGCCTGGAGTGCGCCGGAGACTGGGAAGATGGGAGTGACTGCTTTTCTATGGGGGCGCACTGAGGAGCGGGGCCACGAGATCTCAGCTCCTCCAGGTGGAGATTGGGAGGCCACCATTTTCACCCTGGTCCTCCAAAGCTGTCCCGAGAGCTTGCAGGGAACAAAACTCCTGAGGCCAAACCCGAGCAGCTTGCTTAGGCCGGACCGACAAGGGCGGGGCAATTCCGCCTCCAACAGAGACCTTTGGGAACCACGGCAACAGGCCCCGCCCCCAGAAGATCAGCACGAACAGCCAGCAAGCCAAGACCAAGTTTACCGATCAAGGAGAACAGGAGAACCCCAGCGCTAGGGGAATACTGCACGTTGAATTCATGGCTTTTTTTTATCATGATTCATTAGTTTTTCAAAGTTAAGTTTTTTAGGTTTTTTTAATTTTTCTTTTTCCCTTTTTCAAACAACATCTTCTAAATCCCTTTATAAAAAAACATTTTTTATTTTTCATTTTTGGAGTCATATTTTATCCCTTCATATTAGTTACCCTTATTTTTGGTATATATATATATATAAGTTGTTCTTATATATATATGTATATATATATGTTCTTATATATATATATAAGTTGTTCTCTCTTTAAAATTTTGAGATACAGTTTCTTCTAACAGATCAAAATATACCCTACATCACTCGTGTATGGCTTTGTTCTAGTCTCCTGCCTGATCACATTCTCTCGCCTTTTTTTTCTCTTTTTTTTTAAATCTTCTTCTTTCTTTTTTCAAACAACTTCTTATCAATTCCTTTTATAAAATCTTTTATAATTTTCAACTTTACAGTCATTTTCCATCCCTTCATTGTATCAACCGTTATTTTGTACATATATGTCTTTCTTCCTTTAAAATTTTAGGAGGCACTTTCTTCTAACAGACCAAAATACACCCAAAATCTAGTGTGTGGCACTGATCTATGCACTAGCCTGATCATATCTGATTATATTCTGTTTTTATTTGTATTGTTCTGTTTTTGTTTTTATCTTTAACTTTTGTTTTGTTTTTTCTCTCTTTCTTTTATCTTTCTTTCCCTTTCTTTTCCCCTGG
>NW_027404171.1:0-2494 GCF_003265705.2 Callorhinus ursinus
GAGAGCAGGAACACAAGTGGGGGAGTGGGAGAAGGGGAAGCAGGTTTCTCACTGAGCAGGGAGCCCGATGCAGGGCTCGATCCCAGGACCCCGGGACCATGACCCGAGCCGAAGGCAGACGCTTAATGACTGAGCCACCCAGGCGCCCCTTTGGTAATGATTTTAGTAAAAAAGTTTATCATATATGTATTAGGGTTGTCCAGAGAAACAGAACAAATAAGATGTATATAAATATACAATTGACCCTTGAACTGCACAGGGGTTGGGGCACCAACCCCACCCCCCACAGTCGGAAATCGACGTATAACTTTTGATCCTCCAAAAGCTTAACTACTAATAGCCTGCTGTTGACTGGAAGCCTTACTGATAACATGAACAGTTGACTGACACATATTCTGTATATGATATATATTATATACTGTATTCTTATAAGAAAGTAAGCTGGAGAAAAGAAAATATTACTAAGAAAATCATAAGGAAGAGAAAATATATTTATAGTACTGTATTGCATTTATGAAAAAAAACTCGTGTTTAAGTGAACCCATGCAGTTCAAACCTGTGTTGTTCAGGGGTCAACTGTATAGAGATTTATTTTAAGGAATTGGCTCATGTGGATTAGGGTGGCTGTCAAGTTCAATATTTGCAAGGTAGGCCAACAGGCTGGAGACACAGGGAAAAGCTCATGTTGCAGTTCAAGTCCAAAGGCATTCTGCTTGTGAGAATTCTCTCTTCTTCCCCCGGAGGTCAGTCAATTTCTTTAAAACCTTTCAACTGATTAGGCAAGGCCCACCCAAATTATGGAGGGTAAATTACTTTACCCAAAGTCCCTGATTTAAATGTTAATCTCATCTAAAAAATACCTTCCCAGATACATCTAGAATAATTTTTTTTACATATCTTTTTTTTTAAATTTTTTTTATTGTTATGTTAATCACCATATATTACATCATTAGTTTTTGATGCAGTGTTCCTTGATTCATTGTTTGTTCATAACACCCAGTGCTCCATGCAGAACGTGCCCTCCTCAATACCCATCACCAGGCTAACCCATCCCCCCAACCCCCTACCCTCTAGAACCCTCAGTTTGTTTTTCAGAGTCCATCATCTCTCATGGTTCGTCTCCCCCTCTGACATACTCCCCTTTTCTTCCTCTCCTGTTATCTTCTTCTTTTCCTTTTTTCTTAAAATATGTTGCATTATTTGTTTCAGAAGTACAGATCTGTGATTCAACAGTCTTGCACAATTCACAGCGCTCACTGTAGCACATACCCTCCCCAATGTCTATCACCCAGCCATCCCATCCCTCCCACCCCCAACCACTCCAGTAACACTCAGTTTGTTTCCTGAGATTAAGAATTCCTCATATCAGTGAGGTCATGTGATACATGTCTTTCTCTGATTGACTTATTTCACTCAGCATAACACCCTCCAGTTCCATCCACGTCGTTGCAAATGGCAAGATCTCATTCCTTTTGATGGCTGCATAATATTCCATTGTGTATATATACCACTTCTTCTTTATCCATTCATCTGTCGATGGGCATCTTGGCTCTTTCCACAGTTTGGCTATTGTGGACATTGCTGCTATAAACATTGGGGTACACGTACCCCTTCGGGTCCCTACATTTGTATCTTTGTGGTAAATACCCAGTAGTGCAATTGCTGGATCGAACGGTAGCTCTAATTTCAACTGTTTGAGGAACCTCCATACTGTTTTCCAGAGGGGTTGCACCAGCTTGCATTCCCACCAACAGTGTAGGAGGGTTCCCCTTTCTCCACATCCCCGCCAACATCTGTCATTCCCTGACTTGTTAATTTTAGCCATTCTGACGGGTGTGAGGTGGTATCTCATTGAGGTTTTGATTTGGATTTCCCTGATGCCGAGCGATGTTGAGCACTTTTTCATGTGCCTGTTGGCCATTTGGATGTCTTCTTTGGAGAAATGTCTGTTCATGTCTTCTCCCCATTTCTTGATTGGATTATTTGTTCTTTGGGTGTTGAGTTTGATAAGTTCTTTATAGATTTTGGATACTAGCCCTTTATCTGATATGTCGTTTGCAAATATTTTCTCCCATTCTGTCGGTTGTCTTTTGGTTTTGTGGACTGTTTCTTTTGCTGTGCAAAAGCTTTTTATCTTGATGAAATCCCAATAGTTCATTTTTGCCCGGGCTTCCCGTGCCTTTGGCGATGTTTCTAGGAAGAAGTTGCTGCGGCTAAGGTCGAAAAGGTTGCTACCTGTGTTCTCCTTTAGGATTTGGATGGACTCCTGTCTCACGTTTAGGTCCTTCAACCATTTGGAGTCTATTTTTGTGTGAGGTGTAAGGAAATGGTCCAGTTTCATTCTTCTGCATGTGGCTGTCCAATTTTCCCAACACCATTTGTTGAAGAGACTGTCTTTTTGCCATTGGACATTCTTTCCTGCTTTGTCAAAGATAAGTTGACCATAGAGTTGAGGGTCCATTTCTGGGCTCTCGATTCTGTTCCATTGATCTAT
>NW_027404172.1:0-2494 GCF_003265705.2 Callorhinus ursinus
TTTGGTTTTGTGGACTGTCTCTTTTGCTGTGCAAAAGCTTTTTATCTTGATGAAATCCCAATAGTTCATTTTTGCCCTGGCTTCCCGTGCCTTTGGCGATGTTTCTAGGAAGAAGTTGCTGCGGCTAAGGTCGAAAAGGTTGCTACCTGTGTTCTCCTTTAGGATTTTGATGGACTCCTGTCTCACGTTTAGGTCTTTCAACCATTTGGAGTCTATTTTTGTGTGTGGTGTAAGGAAATGGTCCAGTTTCATTCTTCTGCATGTGGCTGTCCAATTTTCCCAACACCATTTGTTGAAGAGACTGTCTTTTTGCCATTGGACATTCTTTCCTGCTTTGTCAAAAATAAGTTGACCATAGAGTTGTGGGTCCATTTCTGGGCTCTCGATTCTGTTCCATTGATCTATGTGTCTGTTTTTGTGCCAGTACCATACTGTCTTGATGATGACAGCTTTGTAATAGAGCTGGAAGTCCGGAATTGTGATGCCCCCAGCTTTGCTTTTCTTTTTCAGTATTCCTCTGGCTATTCGGGGTCTCTTCTGGTTCCATACAAATTTTAGGATTATTTGTTCCATTTCTTTGAAAAAAAGTGGATGGTATTTTGATGGGGATTGCATTGAATGTGTAGATTGCTCTAGGTAGCATTGACATCTTCACAATGTTGATTCTCCCAATCCATGAGCATGGAACGTTTTTCCATTTCTTTGTGTCTTCTTCAATTTCTTTCATGAGTATTTTATAGTTTTCTGAGTACAGATCCTTTGCCTCTTTGGTTAAATTTATTCCTAGGTATCTTATGGTTTTGGGTGCAATTGTAAATGGGATCGACTCCTTGATTTGTCTCTCTTCTGTCTTGTTGTTGGTGTATAGGAATGCCACTGATTTCTCTGCGTTGATTTTATACCCTGCTACTTGACTGAATTGCTGTATGAGTTCTAGCAGTTTTGGGGTGGAGTCTTTTGGGTTTTCCACATAAAGTATCATATCATCTGCAAAGAGTGAGAGTTTGACTTCCTCTTTGCCGATTTGGATGCCTTTGATTTCTTTTTGGTGTCTGATTGCTGTGGCTAGGACTTCTAATACTATGTTGAATAGCAGTGGTGAGAGTGGACATCCCTGCCGCGTTCCTGACCTTAGGGGAAAGGCTCTCAGCCTTTCCCCATTGAGAATGATACTCGCTGTAGGTTTTTCATAGATGGCTTTTATGATATTGAGGTATGTACCCTCTATCCCTATACTCTGAAGAGTTTTGATCAAGAAAGGATGTTGTACTTTGTCAAATGCTTTTTCTGCATCTATTGAGAGGATCATATGATTCTTGTTCTTTCTTTTGTTAATGTATTGTATCACGTTGATTGATTTGCGGATGTTGAACCAGCCTTGCAGCCCAGGAATAAATCCCACTTGGTCATGGTGAATAATCCTTTTAATGTACTGTTGGATCCTATTGGCTAGTATTTTGGTGAGAATTTTTGCATCCATGTTCATCAAGGATATTGGTCTGTAATTCTCTTTTTTGATGGGGTCTTTGTCTGGTTTTGGGATCAAGGTAATGCTGGCCTCATAAAATGAGTTTGGAAGTTTCCCTTCCATTTCTATTTTTTGGAACAGTTTCAGGAGAATAGGTATTAATTCTTCTTGAAATGTCTGATAGAATTCCCCCGGGAAGCCGTCTGGCCCTGGGCTTTTGTTTCTTGGGAGATTTTTGATGACTGTTTCAATTTCCTTAGTGGTTATAGGTCTGTTCAGGTTTTCTATTTCTTCCTGGTTCAATTTTGGTAGTTGATACATCTCTAGGAATGCACCCATTTCTTCCAGGTTATCTAATTTGCTGGCATAGAGTTGCTCATAATATGTTCTTATAATTGTTTGTATTTCTTTGGTGTTGGTTGTGATCTCTCCTCTTTCATTCATGATTTTGTTGATTTGGGTCATTTCTCTTTTCTTTTTGATCAGTCTGGCCAGGGGTTTATCAATCTTGTTAATTCTTTCAAAGAACCAGCTCCTAGTTTCGTTGATCTGTTCTAGTGTTCTTTTGGTTTCTAGTTCATTGATTTCTGCTCTGATCTTTATGATTTCTCTTCTCCTGCTGGGTTTAGGCTTTATTTGCTGTTCTTTCTCCAGCTCCTTTAGGTGTAGGGTTAGGTTGTGTATTTGAGACCTTTCTTGTTTCTTGAGAAAGGCTTGTATTGCTATATACTTTCCTCTCAGGACTGCCTTTGCTGTATCCCAAAGATTTTGAACAGTTGTGTTTTCATTTTCATTGGTTTCCATGAATTTTTTAAATTCTTCTTTAATTTCTTGGTTGACCCATTCATTCTTTAGTAGGATGCTCTTTAGCCTCCATGTATTTGAGTTCTTTCCGAGTTTCCTCTTGTGGTTGAGTTCTAGTTTCAAAACATTGTGGTCTGAAAATATGCAGGGAATGATCCCAATCTTTTGGTACCGATTGAGACCTGATTTGTGACCTAGGATGTGATCAATTCTGGAGAATGT
>NW_027404173.1:0-2493 GCF_003265705.2 Callorhinus ursinus
TTGGATGAGATCGCTCGAGATTTGGAGTAAAATCTCGCCCGATGTCCAAGAGATCTCACAAGATTGAGATGGAAATCTCGCTCAATATGCATGAGATCTCATGAGATGGGCACTGACGTCTCCACGTTTTGGATGAGATCTCACCAGGCTGGGAGTAAAATCCCGCCCAACGTCAAGAGATCTCAGAAGCGTTGCAGGGTAATCTCGCCCAAGGTCCCTGCTATCACACGAGAATTGTTGAAATCTCGCCCGATCTCATTGTGACCTCAGGTGATGTGGAGTGAAATCTACCCCCTATTCTGAGATTTCATGGGATTTGGATTGCAATCTCAATCTCAGTCTCGTGAGATGATCGCAAAGCTCACGTGAGGTCAGGATAGGACAGAGGTATCTTTCATTCAGTTGCTCTGGTGTTGTGAGTTTAGGAGACAACATTCGTGGTGTGAATTCCTTTTTTTTTTCATGAAGCATTCTCGTTTCAGGAAGATAAGATGCTTACAAATGTATGGGAGGAAGCCTAACTTAACCTACTTAACTCTCAGATATCACACTGTGGGGGAATGCATAATTCAACTACCATCTTGTGTCATGAAGAGAGAAGCACTTTCTTGTTCTTTTAAGAAATTGTATTGTTAGTCAACATGCAGTACAACATTCGATTTGGATCTGGGTTCCCTGGTTCCTTGGATTCCTAGAACACCCAGTGCTCCATGCGATACATGCCCTCCTTAATACCCGCCAGTGGGTTAAATCATCCATCCACCCCTCCCCTCTAAAATTCTCCATTACTTGGAGTCCGTACACTCTCATGGTTCTTCTCCCGTTCCGATTTGCTCCCGTTCATTTTTACCTTACGTCACCTAATGCCCTCCATGCTATTCCTTATGTAACACAAATCCATGAAGCCCTATGCTATTGGCTTTCTCTGATTGGCCAATTTCATTTAGCATGTTCTCCCCCAGCGCCATCGATGTTGATGCAAATGTTGGGTATTCATTTTTCTGATGGCGGAGTAATATTCCCTTTGAGAGAAGGAACACCTCATCTTTCTCCATTCATCTGTTGAAGGGAATCTCGTCTCTTTCCACGGTTTGTCTGTTGTGGAACTTGATGCTAGGAACCTTGGGGTGCATGTGGCCCTTCTTTTCACTACACCCGTGTCTTTGGGCTAATACCCCGTAGAGCAATTTCCTGGGTCATAATAAGGTAGCTCTGTTTTTAATTTTCTGAGGAAGCTCCACACTGATTCCCAAAGCGGCTCTACCAACGTGCATTTCCAATGCGGGGTTCGATCCCAGGACCTTGTGATCATGAGCTGGGCCGAACGCAGACACTTAAGTGACTGAGTCACGCAGCCGCCCCCCTTGCCCTTTGTTCTACCAAGATCTTGGTTTGCCATCAGGGGCCATTGTGCTGTCGCACACGTAGCCATCACCCAGGGATGGGTGGCCAGTTCCAAACGTGCTCCCATGCTAAGCAAGCGCTGACGTCCTATGGGAAGTATGGCACTCCTGTTCCTGAGCACTTGTATCTTGGTCAGCTTAGTGCCGTGACGACTAGCCGGCTTCCCTCCATCCCCTGGATGATTGAGATGTCTTCATTTTGAAGAACAGACCATCACCAAAAGGACAGCATTTTCCTGGAGTTGGTCAGGTCAGAAACAAACTTTTTCAAGAAATACGGCCCCGAGAAACAGTTCCCAATCCTTGGTCGTCAAGTGGCAGAACCAACAGGCTAGCCATGAATCACTGCTATATCTACCCACTGATGGAAAAGGAACAATAACAGTCAGCACCCAAAGCATCCGTTCCCTTTATGGAGGAGGAAGACAGGCCTCTAGCTAAAGCTTTCCTGCGGTGGAACATGGCAGTTTCCCTTAACCCAAGTCCAAGGCTGATTCTTCTTCCCAAAACTGCCAACCTGTTAGGGGAGTGTGCTAGTCACTATGTGTCCCATTTGCGGTTGACATGGGACTCTGGCACTCTTTGTAGTGTTTCCCATGGCCTTGCCTGTCTGTCGAACAAGGGCTTCGGGCATCTTCATGGGCCAATTTGTTGTGACTCACCTTTAGAGCACCCAGGGATTGGTGGTGAGTTCCCAGTCTGAACCTGTCCTATGATAAGACAATCCGAGTTTACTGTTTGAAAGAAAAGTTTACCCTTCTGGCCCTGAGCACTTGGTAATTGGCCAGCTGAACACGCACGGAGATGGGAGTCTAGCTTGCCCTACTGGCTCCTGGCTGTTTGAGATGCCTTCTTTCTCAAGATCAGATGGCCTGGGCGCGGCCTACTCTGCTCTAGGGTCTGTTCAGGGCAGAAATAGCTTTCTTCAAGGAATAACGCTCCAAACACCCATTCGAAACACTTGATCCACAGCTGGGAGTTGCAGCCTGGTTCCCCTGAATCACTGCTGCCTCCAGGCACTGATGGAAATGGCGGAAAACCTCCAATGTCAGAAGCTTCCCTCTCCTTGGGGAAAGCTGAAAAGATTGGG
>NW_027404174.1:0-1506 GCF_003265705.2 Callorhinus ursinus
TATGAATGAAAGGGGAGAGATCACAACTAAAACCAAGGAAATAGAAACGATTATTAGAAATTATCAACAACTCTATAGCAATAAATTAAGCAATCTGGAAAAAATGGAGGTCTTCCTGGAATCCTATAAATTACCAAGACCAAAACAGGAAGAAATTGACAACCTGAATAGACCAATAAACAGTAATGAGATTGAAACAGTGATCAAAAACCTCAAAGTACAAGAGTCCAGGGACTGATGGATTCCCTGGGGAATTCTACCAAACATTCAAAGAAGAAATAATACCTGTTCTCCTGAAGCTGTTTCAAACAATAGAAACAGAAGCTTCCAGACTCATTTTATGAGGCTAACATTACCTTAATCCCCTGACCAGACAAAGACGCCAGGAATAAAATGAGAACTTCAGACCAATATCCCTAATGAATATGGTTTCCAAAATTCTCAGCTAAATCCTAGCTAATAGGATCCAACAATACATTAAAAGGATGATCCACCATGACCAAGTGGGATTTATCCCTGGGATTCAAGTGTGGTTCGACATTAGGAGATCAATCAATGTGATAGAACTCATGAATAAGAGGAGAGAGAAGAACCATATGGTCCTCTCAATTGATGCAGAAAAAGAATTTGACAAAATACAGCATCCTTTCTGGATTAAAACTCTTCAGAGTATAGAGATAGAAGGAACCTTCTTCCAAGTTCATAAAATCCATCCATGAAAAACCCACAGCGAGTATCATCCTCAATGCGGAAAAGCTGAGAGCATTTCCCTTAAGATCAGGAGAACGACAAGGATGCCCACTGTCACCACTATTGTTCAACATAGTACTAGGAGTTCTGGCAACAGCAGTCAGACAACAAAAAGAAATAAAAGGTATTCAAATTGGCAAAGAAGAAGTTAAACTCTCTTCACAGATGACACGATACTTTACATGGAAAACCCAAGAGACTCCACCCCCACAGTACTAGAACTCATCCAGCAATTCAGTAATGTGGCAGGATAGAAAATCAATGCACAGAAATCAGTTACTTTCTTATACACTAACAATGCAACTGTAGAAATAGAAATTAGAGAGTCGATTCCATTTACAATAGCACCAAAGACATTAAGATACCTCAGAATAAACCTAACCAAAGAGGTAAAGAATCTATACTTTGGGAACTACAGAACACTCATGAGAGAAATTGATGAAGACACAAAAAGATGGAAAAACATTGCATATGCATAGATTGGAGGAATAAACATTGTTAAAATGTCTTTGCTGTCCAGAGCAATCTATACCTTCAACACCATCCCAATCAAAATTCCAATGACATTTTTCAAAGTGATGGAACAAACAGTCCTAAAATTTGTATGGAATCAGAGAAGACCCCAAATCGCCAAGGAAATGTTGAAAAAGAAAAAGCTGGGGGCATCAAACTGCCTGCTTTCAAGCTATATTACAAACCCAAGATCAACAAGACAGCATGGTCCTGGTACAAAAACAGACATATAGACCAATGGAA
>NW_027404174.1:1606-2493 GCF_003265705.2 Callorhinus ursinus
ATCAAGATAAAAAGCTTCTGCACAGCAAAGGAAACAGTCAACAAAGCAAAGAGGCAAGCCACAGAATGGGAGGAGATATTTGTAAATGACACTACAGACAAACGGCTGATATCCAAGATCAATAAAGAACTTCTCAAACTCAGCACCCAAAAAACAAATAATCCAGTCAAAAAACTGGGCAGAAGACATGAACAGACACTTCTCCAAAGAAGACATACAAATGGCTAACAGACACATGAAAAAATGTTCATCATCATTAACCATCAGGGAAATTCAAATCAAAACCACATTGAGATACCACCTTACACCAATTAGAATGGCAAAAATTGATAAGGCAAGAAACACAAATGTCGGAGAGGTTGTGGAGAAAGGGGAACCCTTTTACACTGTTGGTGGGAATGCAAGTTGGTACAGCCACTTTGGAAAATAGTGTGAAGATGCCTCAAAAAATTAAAAACAGAGCTACCCTAAGACCTAGCAATTGCACTCCTGGGTATTTACCCCAAAGACACAGATGTAGTGAAAAGAAGGGCCATATGCACCCCAATGTTCATAGCAGAAATGTCCACAATAGCTAAACTGTAGAAAGCCAAGATGCCCTTCAAAAGATGAATGGACAAAGTAGATGTGATCCATATATACAATGGAATATCACTCAGCCATCAGAAAGGATGAATACCCAACTTTTAATATCAACATGGATGGGACTGGAGGAGATTATGCTAAGTGAAATAAGTCAAGCAGAGAAAGTCAATTATCGTATGATTTCACTTATTTGTGGAACGTAAGGAATAGCAGGGAGGACATTAGGAAAAGGAAGGGAAAAATGAAGGGGGAAAATCGGAGGGGGAGACGAACCATGAGAGACTATGGACTCTGAGAAACAA
>NW_027404175.1:0-2492 GCF_003265705.2 Callorhinus ursinus
TAGCAGGCTATAAAATCAATGCACAGAAATCAGTGGCATTCCTATACTCCAACAACAAGACAGAAGAGAGACAAATCAAGGAGTCGATCCCATTACAACTGCACCCAAAACCATAAGATACCTAGGAATAAATCTAACCAAAGAGGCAAAGGATCTGTACTCAGAAAACTATAAAATACTCAGGAAAGAAATTGAAGAAGACACAAAGAAATGGAAAAACGTTCCATGCTCATGGATTGGAAGAACAAACATTGTGAAGATGTCAATGCTACCTAGAGCAATCTACACATTCAATGCAATCCCCATCAAAATACCATGCACTTTTTTCAAAGAAATGGAACAAATAATCCTAAAATTTGTTTGGAACCAGAAGAGACCCCGAATAGCCAGAGGAATATTGAAAAAGAAAAGCAAAGCTGGCGGCATCACAATTCCAGACTTCCAGCTCTATTACAAAGCTGTCATCCTCAAGACAGTAGGGTACTGGCACAAAAACAGACACATAGATCAATGGAACAGAATAGAGAGCCCACAAATGGACCTTCAACTCTATGGTCAACTCATCTTTGACAAAGCAGGAAAGAATGTGCAATGGAAAAAAGACAGTCTCTTCAACAAATGGTGTTGGGAAAATTGGACAGCCACATGCAGAAAAATGAAACCGGACCATTTCCTTACACCACACACAAAAATAGACTCCAAATGGTTGAAAGACCTAAACGTGAGACAGGAGTCCATCAAAATCCTAAGGGAGAACACAGGCAGCAACCTCTTTGACCTCAGCTGCAGCAACTTCTTCCTAGAAACATTGCCAAAAGCAAGGAAAGCAAGGGCAAAAATGAACTATTGGGATTTCATCAAGATAAAAAGCTTTTGCACAGCAAAAGAAACAGTCCACAAAACCAAAAGACAACCGACAGAATGGGAGAAAATATTTGCAAATGACATATCAGAAAAAGGGCTAGTATCCAAAATCTGTAAAGAACTTATCAAACTCAACACCCAAAGAACAAATAATCCAATCAAGAAATGGGCAGAAGACATGAACATTTTTCCAAAGAAGACATCCAAATAAATGGCCAACAGACACAGGAAAAAGTGCTCAACATCGCTCGGCATCAGGGAAATCCAAATCAAAACGTCAATGAGATACCGCCTCACACCAGTCAGAATGGCTAAAATTAACAAGTCAGGAAACGACAGATGTTGGTGGGGATGTGGAGAAAGGGGAACCCTCCTACACTGTTGGTGGGAATGCAAGCTGGTGCAACCACTCTGGAAACCAGTATGGAGGTTCCTCAAACAGTTAAAAATAGATCTACCATACAATCCAGCAATTGCACTACCGGGTGTTTACCACAAAGATACAAATGTAGGGATCCGAAGGGGTACGTGCACCCCAATGTTTATAGCAGCAATGTCCACAATAGCCAAACTGTGGAAAGAGCCAGGATGTCCATTGACAGATGAATGGATAAAGAAGAAGTGGTATATATACACAATGGAATATTATGTAGCCATCAAAAGGAATGAGATCTTGCCATTTGCAGCGACGTGGATGGAACTGGAGGGTGTTATGCTAAGTGAAATAAGTCAATCAGAGAAGGACATGTATCTTATGACCTCACTGATATGAGGAATTCTTAATCTCAGGAAACAAACTGAGGTTGCTGAGTGGTGAGGGGTGGGAGGGATGGGGTGGCTGGGTGATAGACTTTGGGTAGGGTATGTGCTATGGTGAGCGCTGTGAATTGTGCAAGACTGTTGAATCACAGATCTGTACTTCTGAAACAAATAATGCAAGATATGTTAAGAAAAAAGAAAAAGAAGAAGATAGCAGGAGGGGAAGAATGAAGGGGAGTAAGTCGGAGGGGGAGACGAACCATGAGAGACGATGGACTCTGAAAAACAAACTGAGAGTTCTAGAGGGGAGGGGGCTGGGGAGATGGGTTAACCTGGTGATGGGTATTAAGGAGGGCACGTTCTGCGTCGAGCCCTGGGGGTTATGCACAAACAATGAATCATGGAACAGTACATCAAGAACTAATGATGTAATGTATGGTGATTAACATAACAATAAAAAATAAAAAAAACAGCCTAAGTATTCAATAGTTGAGAAATGGTTAAACAAATTATGGTTCATAGCACTTGATGGAATATTATGGAACCCTTAAAATGATTGTTTATGAGAATTATAGAATATGAAAATTGCATACGATAGCTATGCTAAGTGAGAAAAGGGGGAAGATAAAAAATATAAGTAAAGATAATTACCACTATGTTAAAATATGCATAAGAAAAAGACTCAAAGGAAATTCACCAAAATGCTAACAGTGTTTGTATTAGACTGGTGGGATTTGAGTTGATTCTTTTTCCTTTTCTCTACTTACCAGATTTTCTATGATGTGGTAATATTGCATCTTAATGGAAGAAATTATTTTAAAATATGTCAAGTCCCGTCATCCCCCAATGCTTATGAAGAGTAGAAAGGG
>NW_027404176.1:0-2492 GCF_003265705.2 Callorhinus ursinus
CATACACAAAGATAAACTCAAAATGGATGAAAGACCTCAAGGTGAGATGGGAATACATCCAAATCCTAGAGGAGAACAAAAGGAGTAACTTCTTTCACAGGGGACACAGCAACTTCTTTCAAGACACATTTCTAAAGGTAAGGGAAACAAAAGCAAAAATGAACTTTTGGGAATTCATCAAGATAAAAACCTTCTGCACAGCAAAGGAAAGAGTCAACAAAATGAAGAGACAACCCACGGAATGGGAGAAGATATTTGCAAACGACATTACAGATAAAGGGCTGGTATCCATGATCTACAAAGTACTTATCAAACTCACCAGCCAAAAAAAACAAATAATCCAGTCAAGAATTGGACAGAAGACATGAACAGACATTTCTCCAAAGAAGACATACAAATGGCCAACAGACACATGAAAAAAGGTTCAACATCACTTGCCATCAGGGAAATACAAATCAAAACCACAATGAGATACCACCCTTACACCAGTTAGAATGGCAAAAATTAACAAGGCAGGAAACAAGTATTGGTGAGAATGCAGAGAAAAAGGAACGCTCCTACACTGTTGATGGGAATGCAAACTGGTGTAGCCACTCTGGAACACAGTATGGAGGTTCCTCAAAAAGTTGAAAATAGAGCTAAGCTAGGACACAGCAATTGCACTACTGGCTATTTATCCTAGAGATACAGAGGTAGTGAAAAAAGGAGCACCTGCACCCCAATGTTCATAGCAGCAATGTCTACAATAGCCAAACTGTGGAAGGAGCTGAGATGCCCTTCAACAGACGAATGGATAAGGAGGATGTGCTCCATGTATACAATGGCATATTCCTCAGCCAGCAGAAAGGATGAATACCCATCATTTGCATTGACATGGATGGAACTGGAGGGGATTATGCTAAGTGAAAAAGCCAAGAAGATAAAGACTATTATCATATGGTTTCACTCATATGTGGAACATAAGTAATAGTGCGGATGACCAAGGGGAAGGGACGAAAAAGTGAATGGGAAGATATCAGATAGGGAGAAGAAACATGAGAGACTCTGGACTCCAGGAGGCAAAGGGAAATTTACAGAAAGTTTAAAAACTCTGTGACCTTGGGCAAGTTATTGAACCTCAACTACCTGCCTATTTTACTCTTAAAAAAAAGAGTATTGGCTCACTTTGAGGTGAATGAAGACAAGAGTTAATAAAGGAAAAGAGACATACACTCAGAGACCTGTTTTGTCACTATACCAGGTAGTTACTACACTGTCTCTGCTTCTGGGGGAGCGGCCGACTATAGCTCACCACTGCCTCCAGTGGCGGCAAGCGGCACGGACGTGGCTTTCTGTATTGGGCCGACAAAGGCTCAGCACTGCCTCCAGTGGCGGCAAGCTGCACTTTCATGCCTTCCTGCATTCCTCCCACAGAATCCGTCATTCCACTAAATGAGTCTCCTGGGAACATTGTTCCAATTGCTAAATTGAATGGACCCTTTTCAGTGTTTATCATTCCATCTTTCTGCAGCACTCGATGTGGACCACAGGCTGAGAGGCTTTGTTTCAGGGATTGTCAGGCTCCTCATGCTTGCAGGCCTGATTCCAGCCAACATGGTCGATTGAAGTTACACTGAACAATGGAGCTGCACATGCTGTCTCCTCTGATGTATCTGGAGTGTACTACTGAGCCCTGGCAGAACTTAAGAAATGTATAGGAGTGTGATTGGGGGCAGCAACCACCATCCGCACCAGCACACGTTGATCACGAGTGTTCAATATGGATTACTGACATAGAGAAGCCCGTCTGAAAAGGGAAAACTTGTCGAAGTCTGAAACTAAAGCACTGTAACGGCCTCTACAAAGCATAAGAATGGGGGGGGTGGAGAGAGAAGGCAAATGAAACATTCTAATGGTCTTACCTACTGAGGAAGAGGGAGGAAATAAAGCATCTCAAAACTTCTCATCCTGTGAAGAGACGCAGCAGGGGGGAAATGCAGTTGGACCGGGGACATGGGGGTCCTCTTTCTTTGACATAATGGTTGAGAAATTTGTTGGTAAGTCTTACAGGGACAGTAGGAACCATGAGTGGAGTAGGAGAGAAGAAAATAGAAGTTTTTAATATTTTTTAATTTAGTTATTTGAAAAAGAGAGACAGCGAGAGAGGGAACACAAGCAGGGGAGTGGGAGAGGGAGAAGCAGGCTTCCTGCTTAGCAGGGAGCCCAATGTGGGGCTCGATCCCAGGACCCTGGGATCATGACCCGAGCCGAAGGCAGATGCTTAACGACTGAGCCACCCAGGCACCCCTAGAACTTCTTAATTAACTAGAACATTTTAAGGGAAAGATAAAGAATCAACCCAGGAAAAAAAAAATCTAAGAGGAAATAGAAGAAAAAAACAACAAAGGGAAACAATCAATAAAAATTAGATCTAAAGCATAAAATTTAGTGAAGCAACTAAAATACTTACAATGAATGAGCTGAATTCCATTAAATAGGAAAGGAACACTGCA
>NW_027404177.1:0-2492 GCF_003265705.2 Callorhinus ursinus
CATACACAAAGATAAACTCAAAATGGATGAAAGACCTCAAGGTGAGATGGGAATACATCCAAATCCTAGAGGAGAACAAAAGGAGTAACTTCTTTCACAGGGGACACAGCAACTTCTTTCAAGACACATTTCTAAAGGTAAGGGAAACAAAAGCAAAAATGAACTTTTGGGAATTCATCAAGATAAAAACCTTCTGCACAGCAAAGGAAAGAGTCAACAAAATGAAGAGACAACCCACGGAATGGGAGAAGATATTTGCAAACGACATTACAGATAAAGGGCTGGTATCCATGATCTACAAAGTACTTATCAAACTCACCAGCCAAAAAAAACAAATAATCCAGTCAAGAATTGGACAGAAGACATGAACAGACATTTCTCCAAAGAAGACATACAAATGGCCAACAGACACATGAAAAAAGGTTCAACATCACTTGCCATCAGGGAAATACAAATCAAAACCACAATGAGATACCACCCTTACACCAGTTAGAATGGCAAAAATTAACAAGGCAGGAAACAAGTATTGGTGAGAATGCAGAGAAAAAGGAACGCTCCTACACTGTTGATGGGAATGCAAACTGGTGTAGCCACTCTGGAACACAGTATGGAGGTTCCTCAAAAAGTTGAAAATAGAGCTAAGCTAGGACACAGCAATTGCACTACTGGCTATTTATCCTAGAGATACAGAGGTAGTGAAAAAAGGAGCACCTGCACCCCAATGTTCATAGCAGCAATGTCTACAATAGCCAAACTGTGGAAGGAGCTGAGATGCCCTTCAACAGACGAATGGATAAGGAGGATGTGCTCCATGTATACAATGGCATATTCCTCAGCCAGCAGAAAGGATGAATACCCATCATTTGCATTGACATGGATGGAACTGGAGGGGATTATGCTAAGTGAAAAAGCCAAGAAGATAAAGACTATTATCATATGGTTTCACTCATATGTGGAACATAAGTAATAGTGCGGATGACCAAGGGGAAGGGACGAAAAAGTGAATGGGAAGATATCAGATAGGGAGAAGAAACATGAGAGACTCTGGACTCCAGGAGGCAAAGGGAAATTTACAGAAAGTTTAAAAACTCTGTGACCTTGGGCAAGTTATTGAACCTCAACTACCTGCCTATTTTACTCTTAAAAAAAAGAGTATTGGCTCACTTTGAGGTGAATGAAGACAAGAGTTAATAAAGGAAAAGAGACATACACTCAGAGACCTGTTTTGTCACTATACCAGGTAGTTACTACACTGTCTCTGCTTCTGGGGGAGCGGCCGACTATAGCTCACCACTGCCTCCAGTGGCGGCAAGCGGCACGGACGTGGCTTTCTGTATTGGGCCGACAAAGGCTCAGCACTGCCTCCAGTGGCGGCAAGCTGCACTTTCATGCCTTCCTGCATTCCTCCCACAGAATCCGTCATTCCACTAAATGAGTCTCCTGGGAACATTGTTCCAATTGCTAAATTGAATGGACCCTTTTCAGTGTTTATCATTCCATCTTTCTGCAGCACTCGATGTGGACCACAGGCTGAGAGGCTTTGTTTCAGGGATTGTCAGGCTCCTCATGCTTGCAGGCCTGATTCCAGCCAACATGGTCGATTGAAGTTACACTGAACAATGGAGCTGCACATGCTGTCTCCTCTGATGTATCTGGAGTGTACTACTGAGCCCTGGCAGAACTTAAGAAATGTATAGGAGTGTGATTGGGGGCAGCAACCACCATCCGCACCAGCACACGTTGATCACGAGTGTTCAATATGGATTACTGACATAGAGAAGCCCGTCTGAAAAGGGAAAACTTGTCGAAGTCTGAAACTAAAGCACTGTAACGGCCTCTACAAAGCATAAGAATGGGGGGGGTGGAGAGAGAAGGCAAATGAAACATTCTAATGGTCTTACCTACTGAGGAAGAGGGAGGAAATAAAGCATCTCAAAACTTCTCATCCTGTGAAGAGACGCAGCAGGGGGGAAATGCAGTTGGACCGGGGACATGGGGGTCCTCTTTCTTTGACATAATGGTTGAGAAATTTGTTGGTAAGTCTTACAGGGACAGTAGGAACCATGAGTGGAGTAGGAGAGAAGAAAATAGAAGTTTTTAATATTTTTTAATTTAGTTATTTGAAAAAGAGAGACAGCGAGAGAGGGAACACAAGCAGGGGAGTGGGAGAGGGAGAAGCAGGCTTCCTGCTTAGCAGGGAGCCCAATGTGGGGCTCGATCCCAGGACCCTGGGATCATGACCCGAGCCGAAGGCAGATGCTTAACGACTGAGCCACCCAGGCACCCCTAGAACTTCTTAATTAACTAGAACATTTTAAGGGAAAGATAAAGAATCAACCCAGGAAAAAAAAAATCTAAGAGGAAATAGAAGAAAAAAACAACAAAGGGAAACAATCAATAAAAATTAGATCTAAAGCATAAAATTTAGTGAAGCAACTAAAATACTTACAATGAATGAGCTGAATTCCATTAAATAGGAAAGGAACACTGCA
>NW_027404178.1:0-2491 GCF_003265705.2 Callorhinus ursinus
CCCCACGGTCTGCGCACCCGCCCTTCCTCCGCTGAGTCCTGTGAACCCGGGCCCCCTCAGCAGTCCCCGCTCAGAGGGCTTCTCCTCACCTTCTCCTCCCAGGCGGGGCCTGAGGAGGCCGGGTTCCTGTCTGAGTGGACGCGCCCCACGGCCCCCAGAAGCCTCCACAGCAGGTCCTGAGGAGGCTGGGCTCCTGTCAGTGTGGACGCGCCCCACGTCCTCCGCAGCGGGTCCTGAGGAGACCGGGCTCCTGTCCGTGTGGATACGGCCCCACATCCTCCGCAGCGGGTCCTGAGGAGACCGGGCTCCTGTCCGTGTGGACGCCGCCCCATGTCCTCTAGAAGCCTCCACAGCGGGTCCTGAGGAGGCCGGACTCCTGTCAGCGTGGATGCGCCCCACGGCCCCCAGAAGCCTCCACCTCAGGTTCTGAGGTGGTCTGCCCCTGTCTCGGCGGCTGCGCAGGCGGGCTCTGGGCTCCGGGCGGGAGCTGGGGTCGGGCGCCCTCTGCAGGCGGGGGAGGCAGTGCAGGACAAGGTGAGCTCCCCGTTCAATGGAAGCACCTGCTCGCTCCCTGGGTCCAGCTGAAGCCATTAAATTCTAAAAATTCAAGCTGAATGGAGCCCAATATCCCCCCAACTTCTCCAAAAATAACTAAGAAACAATTAATTAGAAACAATACGGAATGACAACAGTCCCTGACCCAAACAGTGCCACTGAACATGACCGTGGCCCTGACTGAACATGATTCTGACCCAAACTTGATCTCAAGCCTGGTCCTGACCCCAGCCCAAGACCCTAACCCTAGCCCCGAAACCTGAACAATGTTCACAATAGTCACAAGGCAGAAACCATGCAACTGTCCATCCATGGTGAATGCATAAACAAAGTGTGGTCAAGGGTTTGGGTCTGGGTTCAGGTTCAGGTTTGGGTCATAGTTCTAGATCAAGTTTTGGGTATAGGAGCAGCGTGAGGGTGAGGTTAATAGTTAGGATTAGAGCTTAGGGCTTTAGGCTTATGATTTAGGGTTTAAGACTTAGGGCTTAGGGGATAAAGTTTAAGGTCACATTTGGGTTTGGGTTCTTGATGGGGTTTGGGTTCAGGGCTCATGACTCAGAGTTCTGGTTCAGGGTTTGGCTTCATGCTTCAGGGCTTGGATTCAGGGCTTGGGTTCAGAGTTTGGGTGTGGGGTTCAATTTCAGGTTTGAGATTCAGGGTTCCAGTTTGGGGCTTAGGGTCATGTTAGTCTTTAGGGTTAAAGTCAAGGGTTAGAGTTAGGTTTAAGGATCACACGTGTTCTTTAGTTGTCATCATGGACACAAAATTTCTATCTGAAGTTTCTAAATCTGAACTCTATTTAGTCTGGGTGTCAGGAGGTTTTTCAGAATTTAGGGTCACAGTAACTGCCTACATTCTGCATTCTGCATTCTGATCCTAGAGTCTCCCAGTCACCCAGAAGCTGCTTTTTTCTTGGTTCAAACATACCCTTTGCACAGAAGGGTGAGCTGCTGCCAAATCTGGGATGATTTCACAATGGCAGAGGTGTGAAACCAAATATTGTGGAAATGTTCATGGAAAATGAAACAGGAGACAAATAATCTGTCGACTCCTAATTCTTCCACAATAACAAAGACCAAGTTCCCAATAGAGTCTGATAATGTTCCCTAGGAAGGACTATGGTACTCATTACCAGTTCCACAAAAAAGGCCCCCTCCCCTGGTTTAAACTAAGAATCACAGGACGATACTTCCTATTTTGTTCTCAAAAATACAATTTTATTCTTTGGATGTTCCAGTGTACAATTTGTAGAGGCATTGCCAACATTTTCCGTTCTCAAACACTCATCCGCACACGGGTAAAATGCGGCAACATTGTAATACACTGCTCATTGGGGTACCAAGAAGAAGGAGGGCTATTAGAAGTAATAAAACTATATCTATTATTAAACTCAGAAAAATCACGCTTTACGGGCACTTAATGAGGATCCCTATCCATAAGACCTTACATCTCATCATATGGAACCCACCGATAAAAATCATCAATAACAATAGCCTGCCGACCACTGTAGCCCCCCTGCCATTTCCCTGTGGGATTGTAAAACACACTCCAACCGCTAGAGACAACTTCAACAGTGGAACAGGACTTGCCCACCCCCGGGGGACCAACTATTACAGTGACCTAAAAAAATCCCACTCCCTCGGCATCACAATTCCGGACTTCCAGCTCTATTACAAAGCTGTCATCATCAAGACAGTATGGTACTGGCACAAAAACAGACACATAGATCAATGGACAGAATACAGAGCCGCGAAATGGACCCTCAACTCTATGGTCAACTCATCTTTGACAAAGCAGGAACGAATGTCCAATGGAAAAAAGACAGTCTCTTCAACAAATGGTGTTGGGAAAATTGGACAGCCACATGCAGAAGAATGAAACTGGACCATTTCCTTACACCACACACAAAAATAGACTCCAAATGGTTGAAAGACCT
>NW_027404179.1:0-2491 GCF_003265705.2 Callorhinus ursinus
ACTGCACATAGAATTCATGGCTTTTTTTTTTTACCATGATTCATTAGTCTTTCAAAGTTAATTTTTTTTAACTGTTTTTTTTTCGAATTTTTCTTTTTCCCTTTTTCTTTTTTTTTTAAAGATTTTATTTATTTATTTGAGAGACAGAATGAGAGAGAGAGAGAGAGAGAGAGACCATGAGAGGGGGTTGGGTCACAGGGAGAAGCAGACTCCCTGCCGAGCAGGGAGCCCTATGTGGGACTCGATCCCGGGACTCCAGGATCATGACCTAAGCCGAAGGCAGTCGCCTAACCAACTGAGCCACCCAGGCGCCCCTCTTTTTCCCTTTTTCAACCAAAATCTTATCAATCCCTTTTTTAAAAAAACATTTTCATTTTTCATTTTTAGAGTCATATTCTATCCCTTCATAGTAGTTACCCTTATTTTTGGCATATATATATAAGTTGTTCTCTCTTTAAAATTTTGAGATACAGTTTCTTCTAACATAAAATATACCCTAAATCTCTAGTGTATGGCTTTGTTCTAGTCTCCTGCCTGATCACATTCTCTCCCCTTTTTCTTTCTTTCTTTCTTTCATTTTTTTTAATCCTCTTCTTTCTTTTTTCAAACATCTTCTTATCAATTCCTTTTTAAAAATTTTTTATAATTTTCATCTTTACAGTCATATTCCATCCCTTCATCGTATCAACCCTTATTTTGTACATATGTAAGTCTTTCTTTAAAATTTTAGGAGGCACTTTCTTCTAACAGACCAAAATACATCCAAAATCTAGTGTGTGGCACTGATCTATACACTAGCCTGATCATATTCGATCATATTCTGTTTTTTTTGTTTTGTTCTGTTTTTGTTTGTTTTTATCTTTTTCTTTCTTTTTTCTTTCTTTCCCTTTCTTTTCCCCCAGTTTCAGGTCTTTTCTGATTTGATTAGAGTATATTTTCTGGGGACGTTGTAAACCTGTTAGCATTTTGTTCTCTCATTCATCTATTCTCCTCTGGACAAAATGACAAGACGAAAAAAATCATCTCAACAAAAAGAACAAGAGGTAGTACCGTGTGCCAGGGACCGACTCAATATGGACATTAGTGCGATGTCGGACTTAGAGTTCAGAATCATGACTTTAAAGATACTAGCTGGGCTTGAAGAAAGCATGGAAGTTATTAGAGAAACACTTTCTGGAGAAATAAAAGAACTAAAATCTAACCAAGTCGAAATCAAAAAGGCTATTAATGAGGTGTAATGAAAAATGGGGGCACAAACTGCTAGGATAAATGAGGCAGAAGAGAGAATCAGCGATACAGAAGACCAAATGATGGAAAATAAAGAGGCTGAGAAAAAGAGAGATAAACAACTACAGGATCACGAGGGCAGAATTCGAGAGACAAACGATACGATAAGAAAAAACAACATTAGAATAATTGGGATCCCAGAAGAAGAAGAAAGAGAGAGAGGGGCAGAAGGTATGTTGGAGCAAATAATAGCAGAGAACTTCCCCAATATGGGGAAGGAAACAGGCGGCAAAATCCAGGAGGCACAGAGAACCCCTCTCAAAATCAATAAAAATAGGTCAACACCCCAACATCTAATAGTAAAACTTACAAGTCTCAGGGACAAAGAGAAAATCCTGAAAGCAGCTCGGGAGAAGAGATATGTAACCTATAATGGTAAAAATATTATATTGGCAACAGACCTATCCACAGAGACCTGGCAGGCCAGAAAGGACTGGCATGATATCTTCAGAGCACTAAACGAGAAAAATATGCAGCCAAGAATACTATATCCAGCTAGGCAATCATTGAAAATAGAAGGAGAGATAAAAAGCTTCCAAGACAAACGAAAACTAAAGGAATTTGCAAACACAAAACCAGCCCTACAAGAAATATTGAGAGGGGTCCTCTAAGCAAAAAGAGAGCCCAAAAGCAGCATAGATCAGAAAGGAGCACAGACAATATACAGTAACAGTCACCTTACAGGTAATACAATGGCACTAAATTCATACGTTTCAATAGTTACCCTGAATGTAAATGGGCTTAATGCCCTAATCAAAAGACACAGGCTATCAGATTGGATTAAAAAACAAGACCCATCGATATGCTGTCTGCAAGAGACTCATTTTAGACCCAGAGACACCCCACATTGAAAGTGAGGGGGTGGAAAACCATTTACCATGCTAATGGACACCAAAAGAAAGCCGGGATGGCAATCCTTATATCAGACAAATTAGATTTTAAAACAAAGACTGTAATAAGAGATGAAGAAGGACACTATATCCTACTTAAAGCATCTCTCCAACAAGAAGATCTAACAATTGTAAATATCTATGCCCCTAACGTGGGAGCAGCCAATTATATAAGGCAATTAATAACAAAAGCAAAGAAACACATTGACAACAATACAATAATAGTGGAGGACTTTAACACCCCCCTGACTGAAATGGACAGATCATCTAAGCAAGAGATCAACGAGGAAATAAAGACTTTAAATGACACACTG
>NW_027404180.1:0-2491 GCF_003265705.2 Callorhinus ursinus
AGTTAACCTGAGTAGTTCCTGGCTGGGTGAGTCCAGGCTGTGGGCTGGGGTGGGGGTTCCGGTGATAGGGTGTGGGCTGGGTGGGAGGTGAGTGTCCCAGAAGGCCACAGGCAGTGAGCTAATGCTGCCAACTCAGATGAGTTTTCTTTACCCCTTGAAAGTCTCTTCTGCCCAATGTCGGTCAACTGGACATATCCCCCAGACCTGTGAACTCCAGGGCACGTGCTCACCTGAGCTTTTTTGGGGTGTGTTGCAGACATTTCAGGGTTTCCCGTGTTCCCCAAGAAGAGTGCATGTAAGGACATCACACAGCCCTCAAATTCAGTGGGATGCCCCCTGTCCCCTGTCATAGACAGTGCAGGTAATGGATCTTAAGCAGCACCCTGAGTTCAGCAGGGTGTCCCTGTGCCCCAGAGCACAGGTGTGGTGGCAACAAGCCCCAGAGCCATCCCCCAACTTCATTATTGTGCACTGCTTCTGCCTGGGGATGGTGGTAATGGTCTATTAGGACGGTGCAGGAGGGTCCTCCAGGTGGGCCCCGAAGGCTGGAGTAAAGCACACCACAATGAAGTGACATGGAAAACAGATGAGTTGAGGAGTAATTTGGAAGACTAATTTCACTTCTCCAAAAAAGACAATGTCATTGGTAATCTTACCACTTCCAAGGATGTGGATGCCTCTAGAGTGGATTAAGCCAAGCAAAATCAGAAAGGAAAGACAAATCTCCTATGATCTCAATCATATGTGGAACTTCAGAAAGAAAACTGATGAACATAGTTGTGGGGGGTGGGGAAGAGAGAGGCAAATGAGGAAACACACTCAACCTTAGAGAACAAACCAAGGGTTGCTGGAGGGCAGGTGCATGGGGGAAGGGTTAAATGGGTGATGGGTATTAGGGAGGGTACTTGTTGTGATGAGCACCAGGTGTCATATGCAGGTGAGGAATCACTAAATCCTACGCCTGAAGCGAATATTACACTGCATGTTAACTACTTGGAATTTAAGTAGAAGAAGAAAAGGAAAAGACAATGTTCTGCTTCATGAACTGTAGGCTAAAAATATAGTGATTTTGGCTGTACTATTCTGTAGATGATAGTTTTCAAACACCCTGTTGTAGGATACACTAGTTTCTTACCTCACAAGGTGTCCTCGGAAGCCTGCGATGAAAGATTCAGAGCATTTTAATGTTCCATTGATATGTTACAGTTTGCCCAGGTAGGAAGGTAAGTGCAGAAAAATATGACAGAAGGGAAAAGTAGGTGTGAACCATTCATTAGGTGGCCTTCCACCTTTCTCATGAAAGCCTTGGGCCAGTGTCATTTTGGAAGAAGAGGTGGAATTCTGGAGCTCTGCAGCAGATGGGGGAGTTCCAGGTCTGGGTAAAATTCACAGGGGTCTCAGAGGAATTCTGAGTGCATTGAGCAGGAGGGTGTGGGCAGGGCGGGCTCCAGGGGTGGCTGTGGGTCTCCTGTGTGAGAGTTGTGAGAGGTGAGGGCCGTGAGGAGGTTCCTGGCCGAGGACAGGTGAGGCACAGGTGGAGAGCTGGCAGAGCACCTTCTTCTGTGCCACCAGCCTCACCTAACATACACGACGTCATCGTCTGTCCCTGTCACTCCAGTTCAGACGTCTCAGAGTTTCCAGGCCAAGACGTTTGTTTGAGCTTCTTTCTTTGAGTGTGTGTGAAGTTGCAAAACGTAGATGGTGGAAATGACAGGTCATCAGAGCATCTGTTACTCCTTTATTTCCTGCTCTTCTTCCAATCACCAAAGTGAATCATACCTGCTACTGGAAGGGGCTATCTGTGCTTTTTTATTTCCTGTTTCAATGAAAAATGGGAAAACAATCTTCTGAAATACTAAAAGACCCCTTTTTGGGTGTTCATGTTTTCCTCTTCCATGAACCACATACTGATATTAGAAATTATGTTTTAAAGCAAAACACAGCCTCAGAGCTGTAACAGGGTGCCCTGCCCTTTGTGAGAGGGACACATGGAGAAGGAGTGTAGGTTCTTTAGGAGCTCGTGGAGTGGCTTATCGTGTTCCCAAAGGAAATCGAGCCCCCTGTTAGCCTTCCCTGAGGGGGTGGCTTACCTGGGGTCCCATCCTGGGCTCTGGAATCTTGACCCGGTGAGTCACTTGCGACTTGAACTGGGGAATTTATGATGAAAACGGAAGGAATCCTGGAAGGTGCCTGCATCTTTTGTACTAGGACAACTCCATGTAGCAAAGGAACTCATCACCCGTGTGGTGTGTTGGGATCCCTGAGGGAAAGGGGATTGCTTCGTGAGCTGAGGTTGTGTCTTCATCCTTATCTGGACCAGAGCCATGTTGTGTGTCCATGGAGATCCAGAACCTTATGTGACCACATCATTATTATTAGTATTAGTATTAGTATTAGTATTAGTATTATTAGTATTTTAAGAAAGCAATTTAGACATTGACTTCGAGATACGAATATCAAAAGGAACAACACAAGATCACATATATATATA
>NW_027404181.1:0-2491 GCF_003265705.2 Callorhinus ursinus
GTTTCACTCTGGAGTCTGTGGTCTTTACCATTATAGACAGAAGGGCTCCTTATGTGGCCTGGTAACAAGTCACACTAGTTAAGTCATTTCAAGACTGTGGTCTTGGGGGCTCAGGCTGTGGTCAGAGCTGAGACAATGAACAGCCTGGAGTCTGCCTGAGACCACACAGTGGCGTGACCTTGAGACCTGTGGACAAGCCGCGAATCTGTGAGGTCAGCGGTCCACACACTCGCCGCTCTGTTGGCTCTGACCACAGGTTAAAACCGCAGTTAGGACCAAGAGGATTGAGGGCTCACAGGCTCTTTTTCTTTTTCTTTTTTTAAAAGATTTATTTATTAGAGAAAGAGAGCAGGGGGCTGAGCAGAGGGAGAGAGAATCCCAGGCAGACTCCCTGCTGAGTGCAGAGTCCGACATGGGGCTCGATCTCATGACCCTGAGATCATGACCTGAGCTGAAATCAAGGGTCAGACGCCCAACGGACTGAGCCACCCAGGCGCCCCTCTTTTTTATTTTTCTTAGCTCTTCCTTCTCTTTCAGGTTAGATAATTTCTCTCGATGTGTATTCACTTTCTCGTACTCTTTATTCTTCTATTTTTCACTTCCCAGTGGACATTTCATTTCCACCGTTGTGTTTTCAGTTCTAGAATTCCTTTTTTTTTTTTACCTGTTTCCATTTATCTGCCCAACATTCCCTCTCCATGCAGTCAAGATAATAATAGTTTCCTTTAATTCTTTGAACATATCTTCCTTGGATTCTTGAAATGTGTTTGTAAGAGCCGCTCTTCTGCTGTTGTTTGCCAGCCAATGTCCAGACCATCTCAAGTTTCATGACTACTGATGGACTTGTTTCTTTAATTGTGGATTACGTTTTCTATATCTTTTATGTCTAGTGATTTTTTATTGTATATTGAACTTAACTATGACACTAGATATAGGACATCTGCATTCTCTTTTACTGGCTATTGATTTTTGTTCTGGTAGACGGTCAGTTATTAACTGGTCTTACAGTTATTAACTGGTGCAGCCTGGTCTTACACTTTGTTGGGGCAGATCTGTTCCATTAGCTGCAGGTGTCCAGGTGTGTGACTAGGTGTGTGCCTTCAGGAACAGAAGCAGACAGACTCTCCCGTCAGTGACAAGCTGTCCTAGAAAATCATAGAGGACACCTCCCACCCCAAAAAGAGGTCAGAGTCTTTACACTGAGCTTGCCCTGTTCAGGCGGACCCCAGCAGATGCTGTCTGCAGGCAGGCAGGCTCCAGGGTCTCTGTGTGCAAGGAACGAGAAGTGCCATGGAGGAAGGGGTGAGGGAGCACAGATGGATGACTTTCCTCATGCAGGAGACCCTGGAATGGGGAACAGTGTCTCCCTAACAAACAGGCTCGGCCTATGAGTGTCTGGGTCCGGATGCGTGTGCCTCAGTTTGGGTGCCTGGACCTCGCTGAGCTGTGTACATCTTTGGGGCCCTGCTCTGGAAAATTCTTGTAAACTGGTCCTGAGTCTTATAATTCAGCAGCGTCTTGCAGGGGTGTTTTCAGAAATACCATCTTCTGCATTAAATTCTAGAGCTGTTCTCACCATCAAGGGTGGGGTGGGGTGGGGGGGAATGCAAGAGATGGTGCGTTCTTTGTAAGAGCAGAGTGTGGACTCCGAAGTCTACCAGCCAGAGCCCTGGGGGTGGGGGCAGACAGTGGTCCTTCCTGCCGGCTTTCCGGTGGTTGAGGTCAGGAGAGAGCCCCAGAAGGAGCAGAAGACCTGCCACCAGACTCAGCCAGTCCTCCTCTGAGTCCCCCGTGACTGTTGACATCTGTGGGCTGCAGGAGTGCGGCTGGTGTCCTCTCCCACTTCCTGGGGACACCCCTGCTTCTGGTGGGGCTGCACACAGGAGGTCCGTGCCTTTGTCTACTGTGCTTCTCTAATGAGGAGGCTTTCTCGTGACAAGGATCCGAGGTCGCTGCCCACCAGGAGTTCTCCGTGACCCATGCCCTTCCGTCCACACTCATGCTGCGGGCAGGTGGTCCCAAGTGTCGGCCATGCTTGACCTGCAGCCGGAAGCTCCTGGGACACTCAGACATGAGCAAGACACACCCATTCTCCCGGCACCTGCCCCAGAGCCTTCCTGATGCCGGAGAGGCTGTCCAGGGACCATCGTCCACCACAGAGGGAGACCAGGATGCCCATGTTTTCAGATCCACACAGAAGTAGCTCTGGCGAAATCGTAAGGAGGCAGAATCCAGCTGGTGTCAGTGACACACTTGGGCGGGTTTCCAAGTGTAACACGCGCTTGAAGAGGGGGCAATTAGTCATGAAGGTAAGCGCCAAACAAATAAAACATCTGCAGCAGAAAACCAAGTTCCAGCCCGGAAGAAGCTCAAACAAGGAAGACGGCAGCGTGTCCCGTGCTGTCCGGACACCCGCAGCTCGGGTATAAAGGCCGCCCGGGGATGGAGCCTCCAGACATCACCGCCCTCCTCCCTGACTCCACTCCAGCCC
>NW_027404182.1:0-2491 GCF_003265705.2 Callorhinus ursinus
AAAACCAGACAAAGACCCCATCAAAAAGGAGAATTACAGACCAATATCCTTGATGAACATGGATGCAAAAATTCTCACCAAAATACTAGCCAATAGGATCCAACAGTCCATTAAAAGGATTATTCACCACAACCAAGTGGGATTTATCCCTGGGCTGCAAGGTTGGTTCAATATCTGCAAATCAATCAACATGATACAATATATTAACAAAAGAAAGAACAAGAATCATATGATCCTCTCAATAGATGCAGAAAAAGCATTTGACAAAGTACAGCATCCTTTCTTGATCAAAACTCTTCAGAGTATAGGGATAGAGGGTACATACCTCAATATCATAAAAGCCATCTACGAAGAACCTACAGCGAATATCATCCTCAATGGAGAAAAGCTGAGAGCTTTCCCCCTAAGGTCAGGAACGCGGCAGGGATGTCCACTATCACCACTGCTATTCAACATAGTATTAGAAGTCCTAGCCACAGCAATCAGACAACAAAAAGAAATCAAAGGCATCCAAATCGGCAAAGAGGAAATCAAACTCTCACTCTTTGCAGATGATATGATACTTTATATGGAAAACCCAAAAGACTCCACCCCAAAACTGCTAGAACTCATACAGGAATTCAGTAAGGTGGCAGGATATAAAATCAATGCACAGAAATCAGTGGCATTCCTATACACCAACAATAAGACTGAAGAGAGACAAATTAAGGAGTCAATCCCATTTATAATTGCACCCAAAACCATAAGATACCTAGGAATAAATCTAATCAAAGAGGCAAAGGATTTGTATTCAGAAAACTATAAAATACTCATGAAAGAAATTGAGGAAGACACAAAGAAATGGAAAAAATGTTCCATGCTCATGGATTGGAAGAACAAACATTGTGAAGATATCAATGCTACCTAGAGCAATCTACACATTCAGTGCAATCCCCATCAAAATACCATCCACTTTTTTCAATGAAATGGAACAAATAATCCTAAAATTTGTATGGAACCAGAAGAGACCCCGAATAACCAGAGGAATGTTGAAAAAGAATAGCAAAGCTGGCGCCATCACAAATCCGGACTTCCAGCTCTATTACAAAGCTGTCATCATCAGACAGTATGGTACTGGCACAAAAACAGACACATCGATCAATGGAACAGAATCGAGAGCCCAGAAATGGACCCTCAACTCTATGGTCAACTCATCTTTGACAAAGTAGGAAAGAATGTCCAATGGAAAAAAGACAGCCTCTTCAACAAATGGTGTTGGGAAAATTGGACAGCCACATGCAGAAGAATGAAACTGGACCATTTCCTTACACCACATGCAAAAATAGACTCCAAATGGTTGAAAGACCTAAACGTGAGACAGGAGTCCATTAACATCCTAAAGGAGAACATAGGCAGCAACCTCTTCAACCTCAGCCGCAGCAACTTCTTCCTAGAAACATCGCCAAAGGCAAGGGAAGCAAGGGCAAAAATGAACTATTGGTATTTCATCAAGATCAAAAGCTTTTGCACAGCAAAAGAAACAGTCCACAAAACCAAAAGACAACCGACAGAATGGGAGAAGGTATTTGCAAATGACGTATCAGATAAAGGGCTAGTATCCAAAATCTATAAAGAACTTATCAAACTCAACACCTAAAGAACAAATAATCCAATCAAGAAATGGGCAGAAGACATGAACAGACATTTTTCCAAAAAAGACATCCAAATGGCCAACAGACACATGAAAAAGTGCTCCACATCGCTCGGCATCAGGGAAATCCAAATCAAAACCTCAATGAGATACCACCTCACACCAGTCAGAAAGGCTAAAATTAACAAGTCAGGAAACAACAGATGTTGGCGGGGATGCGGAGAAAGGGGAACCCTCCTACACTGTTGGTGGGAATGCAGGCTGATGCAGCTACTCTAGAAAACAGTATGGAGGTTCCTCAAACAGTTGAAAATAGAGCTACCATACGATCTAGCAATTGCACTACTGGGTATTTACCCCAAAGATACAAATGTAGGGATCCGAAGGGGTACGTGCACCCCAATGTTTATAGCAGCAATGTCCACAATAGCCAAACTGTGGAAAGAGCCAAGATGTCCATCAACAGATGAATGGATAAAGAAGAAGTGGTATATATACACAATGGAATATTATGCAGCCATCAAAAGGAATGAGAGCTTGCCATTTGCAACGACGTGGATGGAACTGGAGGGTGTTATGCTAAGTGAAATAAGTCAATCAGAGAATGACATGTATCATATGACCTCACTGATATGAGGAATTCTTAATCTCAGGAAACAAACTGCGGGTTCCTGGAGTGGTGGGGGGGTGGGAGGGATGGGGTGGCTGGGTGATAGACATTGGGGAGGGTATGTGCTACGGCGAGTGCTGTGAATTGTGCAAGACTGTTGAATCACAGATCTGTACCTCTGAAACAAATAATGCAATATATGTTAAGACAAAAAAAAGAAGAAGAAGATAGCAGGAAGGGAAGAATGAAGG
>NW_027404183.1:0-246 GCF_003265705.2 Callorhinus ursinus
ATTTTTTTAATTCTTCTTTAATTTCCTGGTTGACCCATTCATTCTTTGGTAGGATGCTCTTTAGCCTCCATGTATTTGAGTTCTTTCCGACTTTCCTCTTGTGATTGAGTTCTAGTTTCAAAGCATTGTGGTCTGGAAATATGCAGGGAATGATCCCAATCTTTTTGTATCGGTTGAGACCTGATTTGTGACCTAGGATGTGATCAATTCTGGAGAATATTCCATGGGCACTAGAGAAGAATGTGT
>NW_027404183.1:346-2490 GCF_003265705.2 Callorhinus ursinus
GGGGGGTGTTAAAATCCCCCACTATTATTGTATTGTGGTCAATGTGTTTCTTTGCTTTTGTTATTAATTGCCTTATATAATTGTCTACTCCCATGTTTGGGGCATAGATATTTACAATTGTTAGATCTTCTTGTTGGATAGACCCTTTATGTAGGATATAGTGTCCTTCCTCAACTCTTATTACAGTCTTTGTTTTAAAATCTAGTTTGTCTGATATAAGGATTGCCACCCCAGCTTTCTTTTGGTGTCCATTAGCATGGTAAATGGTTTTCCACCCACTCACTTTCAATCTGGGGGTGTCTTGGGGTCTAAAATGAGTCTCCTGCAAACAGCATATGGATGGGTCTTGTTTTTTAATCCAATCTGATAGCCTGTGTCTTTTGATTGGGGCATTGAGCCCATTTACATTCAGGGTAACTATTGAAAGGTATGATTTTAGTGCCATTGTATTGCCTCTAAGGTTCCTGTTATTGTATGTTGTCTGTGTTCCTTTCTGATCTTTGCTGCTTTTAGGCTCTCTCTTTGCTTAGAGGACCCTTTTCAATATTTCTTGGAGGGCTGGTTTCGTGTTTGCAAATTCCTTTAGGTTTTGTTTGTCCTGGAAGCTTTTTATCTCTCCTTCTATTTTCAAGAGAGCCTAGCAGGATATAGTATTCTTGGCTGCATATTTTTCTCGTTTAGTGCTCTGAAGATATCTTGCCAGTCCTTTCTGGCCTGCCAGGTCTCTGTGGATCGGTCTGTTGCCAATCTAATATTTTTACCATTGTAGGTTACATATCTCTACTCCCGAGCTGCTTTCAGGATTTTCTCTTTGTCTCTGAGATTCGTAAGTTTTACTATTAGATGTCGGGGTGTTGACCTATTTTTATTGATTTTGAGAGGGGTTCTCTGTGCCTCCTGGATTTTGATGCCTGTTTCCTTCCTCACATTAGGGAAGTTCTCTGCTATTATTTGCTCCAATATACCTTCTGCCCCTCTCTCTCTTTCTTCTTCTTCTGGGATCCCAATTATTCTAATGTTGTTTCACTTATCTCTCGAATTCTGCCCTCGTGATCCTGTAGTTGTTTCTCCCTCTTTTTCTCAGCTTCCTTATTTTCCATCATTTGGTCTTCTATATCACTGATTCTCTCTTCTGCCTCAATTATCCTAGCAGTTAGTGCCCCCATTTTTGATTGCACCTCATCAATAGCCTTTTTAATTTCGACTTGGTTAGATTTTAGTTCTTTATTTCTCCAGAAAGGGTTTGTCTAATAACTTCCACCCTTTTTTCAAGCCCAGCTCGTATCTTAAAGTCATGATTCTGAACTCTAGTCCGAGATCGTACTTATGTCCGTATTGAGTAGGTCCCTGGCTGACGGTACTACCTCTTGTTGTTTTTGCTGAGGTGATTTTCTCCGTCTTGTCATTTTGTCCAGAGGAGAATAGATGAATGAGAGACCAAAATGCTAACAGGTTTACAACGTCCTCAGCAAATATACTCTATACAAATCAGAAAATACCTGAAACCAGGGGAAAAGAAAGGGAAAGAAAGAAAAAGAAAGAGAAAAAAAAAGAAAAAAAAGTTAAAAAAAACAGAACAATACAAAAAAAGCAGAATGTGATCCAATATGATCAGGCTAGTGCATAGATCAGTGCCACACAGTAGATTTTGGGCGTATTTTGGTCTGTTAGAAAAAAGTGCCACCTAAAATTTTAAAGGAAGAAAGACATATGTTAAAAATAAGGGTTGATACAATGAAGGGATAGAAGATGACTGTAAAGATTAAAATTATAAAAGATTTTATAAAAGGACTTGATAAGATAAGAAGTTGTTTGAAAAAAGAAAGAAGATTTTAAAAAAAAAAGAAAAAAGGGAGAGAATGTGATCAGGCAGGAGACTAGAACAGAACCATACACTAGTGATTTAGGGTATATTTTTATCTGTTAGAAGAAACTGTATCTCAAAATTTTAAAGAGAGAACAACTTATATATATATGCCAAAAATAAGGTAACTACTATGAAGCGATAAAATATGACTCTAAAAATGAAAAATAAAAAATGTTTTTTTTTAAAAAGAGATTGATAAGATATTGGTTGAAAAAGGGAAAAAGAAAAAGAAAAAAAAACAGTTAACAAAAATTAACTTTGATGAACTAATGAATCA
>NW_027404184.1:0-2417 GCF_003265705.2 Callorhinus ursinus
GGGGAGCTCACCTTGTCCTGCACTGCCTCCCCTGCCTGCAGAGGGCTCACGACCCCAGCTCCTGCCAGGAGCCCAGAGCCAGGCCTGCGCAGCCGCCGGGACAGGGGCGGACCTCCTCAGAACCTGAGGTGGAGGCTTCTGGGGGTCGCGTCCGCGCTGACAGGAGCCCGGCCTCCTCAGAACCTGAGGTGGAGGCTTCTGGGGGTCGCGTCCGTGCTGACAGAAGCCAGGCCTCCTCAGGACCCACTGTGGAGGCTTCTAGAGGACACGGGGCAGCGTCCGCAAAGACAGGAGCCCGGCCTCCTCAGGACCTGCTCTGGAGGCTTCTGGGGGCCGTGGGGTCCCGTCCACTCAGACAGGAGCCCGGCCTCCTCAGGCCCCGCCGTGGGAGGAGAAGGTGAGGAGAAGCCGTCTGAGCAGGGACTGCTGAGGGGGCCCGTGCTCACAGGACTCAGCGGAGGAAGGGCGGGTGCGCAGACCGTAGGGTGTCCCTGGCTCTGTGTGCGGTGACGTGGGGTCCCCAGGGTGCCGTGCGCGGGGCTGTCGGGGCTCCCCTCTCTGGCCTCGGATCTGCTCCGGCGGCCCCCGCGTCCGTGTTCACGCGCACCCGGATTCGGTTCCTGGGGCTGCTCCCGCGGTCTGCGGTCCGGGACGGCCGCCCGTCGCTGTGCTCCTGCTCCCGCCGCCTCGGCCCCGCCGGCTCCACCCCGCGTCCACACCCGCGTCAGGGTTGTGGGTTCCGTGTCTGCGAAGACCCCGCTGGAGGTCCGTAGCGGCGGCGTGGACTCTGCGGACGGCTGGGGGGAGAGTAGACATGTTCGCAGCGTCCGCTCTTCCCTGAGAGCAGGGTGTCTTCCTGGCGTGTCTCCCTCGACGTCTGCGGTCCGTGTCTCACGGGGTCAGAGAACAGGTGTGTCAGCTCCTGGGGACATGTACTCCTAGGTGTGTGGTTCTTCTCGATGCGGGTGTGAAGGAGCCTGTTCTCAGTGGGTCTCGTTCTGATGGTGTGTGAGGAGCACCTAGAAATGCAACGGATTTTTGTCTATTGGTTTTGCTCCTTGCCAACTTATCGAATTTATTCATTCTGTTAAACTTAAACTGAAAGTGCCGGTTGTTTTACCAGCAAAATGGGTTTATTTGGGAAGAGCAGAGACTTGCCCTCCGGGACAAGCCAGCTCCGGCCACATCGCGGACAAGAAAGGAAGGAGAGGAACAGTATGTCTTGGAGAAGGAGGAGGAAGCGGGGAGCGCTGTTCCGAAGGGAAGTCCGCCGGAGAGAAGCAGGCTTCGGGGTGACGGCGGCTCGCCCCCGCGGAGCTGCAGGGAGCATGGAGTTCTTGGAGGAGAGGAAAACTGCGTCTTTCCCTTTGGGGCCTGTGACTGATGGGTGTCTCCTGTGGAGGCTTCCGACCCTGGGTCTGTAACTGACGGTCGTTCCCGTCACTGACCCTGAGTGGCGGGCTCCCCCCTCCAGCCTCCCCTGCTGGCATTCCCCAGTCCACTTTCCTGAGGTTCCCTTCTTGCATTTTCACAGTTCTAACCAGGTTTTGGGGGAGGGTTGTGGAAAATGGGAATTCCAGATCCCACTGCTTCTACTGCACCCAAGACACAGGGGCTGCTGATTTAATCCTCCCACCAGTCTCTTGCTACCATTTGGCCTCCTTCAAGGGCCAGTGGGCTCTCCACGGTGGGTGAACCGGATCTGGGAGGGCGCGGCCTCCATCACAGTTTGATGTCGTCTCTGCTTCCGTGACCTGGTGCTGACGTGGTTGTTTGAAGAGTAATGGACTCTCCGGTGATTTCAGAGTGCGGTCAACCTGTCACCGCAGCACAAATACGCTTTATCTCCACACTCAGACCCCAGCTGTCGTCTCCTTACCACATTTATGACTTCACACGGGGTGCTTCAGTGCATTTTACCCCAAACAGGGACACTGTCCCGCGGAACCACCACATACCCGTAAATGAGGAAATCATTACGGCTTCCACATTATAACCCAGACCACAGACCCACTTCCACTGCCACCACCTGCCCCACATCCGAAATGTCCTTTTCCATTCAGATCCAGTTTTCTTTTTCTGGAACTGCCCCGAGACTTTCCCTTATTTTCACAACCCTGATGGATTTAAGGATTTAAGGATGGATTTAGAGCCATTTACAGAGGGCGCTAATCTGAGTGGTATTTTCTGTCTGGCTTCTGTCACTTGGGCTGTTTTCAGTGTCCATCCATGTGGTGACATGCATCAGTCCTTCATCCACTTTTTCACCGTGACTAAACATATATAACCTTTACCACCTAAAACATTTCAGGTACACAATGCTCTGGCCTTAGCTGAGTTCCCACGGTTGTACCTCATTCTCCAGAACATGTTCATTCTCCCCGAGGGAGACTCTGTGTGCATTAAACACCCAACTC
>NW_027404185.1:0-2489 GCF_003265705.2 Callorhinus ursinus
GTTTAGGCTTTCTTTGCTGTTCTTTCTCCAGCTCCTTTAGGTGTAGGATTAGGTTGTATTTGAGACCTTTCTTGTTTCTTGAGAAAGGCTTGTATTGCTATATACTTTCCTCTCAGGACTGCCTTTTCTGTATCTCAAAGATTTTGAACAGTTGTGTTTTCATTTTCATTAGTTCCCATGAATTTTTTTAATTCTTGTTTAATTCCCTGGTTGACCCATTCATTCTTTAGTAGGATGCCCTTGAGCCTCCATGTATTTGAGTTCTTTCCGACTTTCCTCTTGTGATTGAGTTCTAGTTTCAAAGCATTGTGGTCCGAAAATATGCAGGAAATAATCCCAATCTTTTGGTACCGGTTGAGACCTGATTTGTGACCTAGGATGTGATCAATTCTGGAGAATGTTCCATGGGCACTAGAGAAAAATGTGTATTCCGTTGCTTTGGGATGGAATGTTCTCAGTATTTCTGTGAAGTCCATTTGGTCCAGTGTGTCATTTAAAGTCTTTATTTCCTTGTTGATCTTTTGCTTAGATGATCTGTCCATTTCAGTGAGGGGGGTGTTAAAGTCCCCCACTATTATTGTATTGTCGTCAATGTGTTTCTTCACTTTTGTTATTAATTGCCTTATGTAATTGGCTGCTCTCATGTTAGGGGCATAGACATTTACCATTGTTAGATCTTCTTGTTGGATAGACCCTTTATGTAGGATATAGTGTCCTTCCTCATTTCTTATTACAGTCTTTGTTTTAAAATCTAATTTGTCTGATATAAGGATTGCCACTCCAGCTTTCTTTTAGTGTCCATTAGCATGGTAAATGGTTTTCCACCCCTTCACTTTCAATCTGTGGGTGTCTTTGGGTCTAAAATAAGTCTCTTGCAGACAGCATCTCGATGGGTCTTGTTTTTTAATCCAATCTCATAGCCTGTGTCTTTTGATTGGGGCATTTAGCCCATTTATGTTCAGGGTAACCAGTGAAAGGTATGAATTTAGTGCCATTGATTGCCTGTAAGGTGACTGTGGCTGTATATTGTCTGTGTTCCTTTCTGATCTATGCTGCTTTTAGGCTCTCTCTTTGCTTAGAGGACCCCTTTCAATATTTCTTGGAGGGCTGGTTTCGTGTTTGCTAATTCCTTTAGTTTTTGTTTGTCCTGGAAGCTTTTTATCTCTCCTTCAACTTTCAATGAGAACCTCGCTGGATATAGTATTCTTGGCTGCATATTTTTCTCGTTTAGTGCTCTGAAGATACCATGCCAGGCCTTTCTGGCCTGCCAGGTCTCTGTGGATAGGTCTATTGCCAATCTAATGTTTCTACCATTGTAGGTTACGTATGTCTCCTCCGAGCTGCTTTCAGGATTTTCTCTTTGTCTCTGAGACTCGTAAGTTTTACTATTAGATTTCGGGGTGTTGACCTAGTATTATTGATTTTGAGAGGGCTTCTCTGTGCCTCCTGGATTTTGATGCCTGTTTCCTTCCTCACATTAGGGAAGTTCTCTGCTATTATTTGCTCCAATATACCTTCTGCCCCTCTCTCTCTTTCTTCTTCTTCTAGGATCCCAATTATTCTAATGTTGTTTCGTCTTATCATATCGCTTATCTCTCGAATTCTGCCCTCGTGATCCTGTCGTTGCCTCATTTATCCTAGCAGTTAGTGCCCCCATTTTTGATTGCACCTCATTAATAGCCTTCTTGATTTCAGTTTGCTTAGATTTTAGTTCTTTTATTTCTCTAGAAAGGGTTTCTCTAATAACTTCCACGCTTTTTTCAAGCCCAGCTAGTATCTTAAAAGTCATGATTCTGAATTCTAGGTCCGACATCATACTAATGTCCGTATTGAGTAGGTCCCTGGCAGACGGTACTACCTCTTGTTCTTTTTGTTGAGGTGATTTTTTTTGTCTTGTCATTTTGTCCAGAGGAGAACAGATGAATGAGAGAACAAAATGCTAACAGGTTAACAATGTCCCCAGCAAATATACTCTATATAAATGAGAAAAGACCTGAAACCAGGGGAAAAGGGAAAGAAAGAAAAAAGGAAGAGAAAAGAAAGATAGAAAGAAAAAGATAAAGATAAAAACAAAACAGAACAATACAAAAAAAAACGAATACGATCCAATATGATCAGGCTAGTGCATAGATCAGTGCCACACACTAGATTTTGGGCGTATTTTGGTGTGTTAGAAAAAAGTGCCTCCTAAAATTTTAAAGGAAGAAAGACTTATATATGTACAAAATAAGGGTTGATACAATGAAGGGATGGAAGATGACTGTAAAGATGAAAATTATAAAAGATTTTATAAAAGGAATTGATACGATAAGAAGTTGTTTGAAAAAAGAAAGAAGAAGATTAAAAAAAAAAAAGGGAGAGAATGTGATCAGGCAGGAGACTAGAACAAAGCCATACACTAGTGATTTAGGGTATATTTTGATCTGTTAGAAGAAACTGTATCTCAAAATTTTAAAGAGAGAACAACTTATATATATATGCCAAAAATA
>NW_027404186.1:0-623 GCF_003265705.2 Callorhinus ursinus
AATAGGGATCAAACCATTCTGAACACCTACGAACTCAACAGGAGATCGAACAGGAGAGTAGCAACAACTCTCTGAACAGAGAAGCGACCACTTACTGGAAGGTAGGGCGTGCGGAGAAGTGAATCCGAGGCGATATTCGGGAGGATAGACGGCAGGGGAGGGGCCTCCGCCGGCCGCTTCTGGCAAGTGATAAAGCCGCTGAGCACAAAATCGGACCTTTTAGAAGTTGGCTCGGTGGAGGGACGTCGCTGCAGTGGCTAAGCGGGGGGTGGAATCCTCCCGGGACAGTGTGGTCTCAGGACCCTTGGGGTCACGGAGAGACCGGGGGTGCCTGAGTGCGCCAGAGCTCCCAGGTATCAGAGCGGGGAAGCCGGCTGCAGAGACAGAGCAGAGTCGCGGGCTCTCAGCTCGGGGTTGCCATAAACTGTGATCTGCGGCCCAGTCAGGGCACGGCTCCCCCAGCAGGGACCCAACAAGCAGCAGAGCCGGGGAGACTCCCCTTCCTTCCCTGGGAGGAGCGGTGCGGGAATGCACTGCAGGGATCTGCTGGGTTTGGAGACTCCGTGCGGGGTCGGGTGCCAGAGATAGCAACGCTCGATCACAGGCCAGGTGAGCACAGAGTG
>NW_027404186.1:723-1095 GCF_003265705.2 Callorhinus ursinus
TCCAGCAGGGACCCAGCAGGCGGCAGATCCGGGGAGACTCCCCTTCCTTCCCGGGGAGGAGCGGTGCGGGAACGCACTGCAGGGATCTGCTGGGTTTGGAGACTCCGTGCGGGGTCGGGTGCCAGAGATAGCAACGCTCGATCACAGGCCGGGTGAGCACGGAGTGCGGCCGGAGACCGGGGACACGGGAGTGACTGCTTTTCTCTGGGGACACACTGAGGAGCGGGGCCCTGAGTTCTCAGCTCCTCCGGGTGGAGATTGGGAGGCCACCATTTCTGCCCTGGTCCTCCAAAGCTATACCGACAGCTTGCAGGGAACAAAAGCTCCTGAGAACAAACCGGAGCAGCTTCCTTAGCCCGGACCGACAAGGGC
>NW_027404186.1:1195-1600 GCF_003265705.2 Callorhinus ursinus
ACCATGATCCATTATTTCATCAAAGTTAATTTTTGTTGACTGTTTTTTTTATTTTTCTTTTTTCCCTTTTTCAACCAACATCTTATCAATCCCTTTTTTTAAAAAAAAAAAAAACATTTTTTATTTTTCATTTTTAGAGTCATATTTTATCCCTTCATAGTAGTTACCCTTATTTTTGGCATATATATATAAGTTGTTCTCTCTTTAAAATTTTGAGATACAGTTTCTTCTAACAGATCAAAATATACCCTAAATCACTAGTGTATGGCTTTGTTCTAGTCTCCTGCCTGATCACATTCTCTCCCTTTTTCCTTTTTTTTTTCTTTTCTTAAATCTTCTTTCTTTTTTCAAACAACTTATCTTACCAAGTCCTTTTATAAAATCTTTTATAATTTTCATCTTTAC
>NW_027404186.1:1700-2489 GCF_003265705.2 Callorhinus ursinus
CTTTCCCTTTCTTTTCCCCTGGTTTCAGGTCTTTTCTGATTTGTATACAGTATATTTGCTGGGGACGTTGTAAACCTGTTAGCATTTCGTTCTCTCATTCATCTATTCTCCTCTGGACAAAATGACAAGACGAAAGAAATCACCTCAGCAAAAAGAACAAGAGGTACTACCATCAGCCAGGGACCTACTCAATACAGACATTAGTATGATGTCGGACCTAGAGTTCAGAATCATGACTTTAAAGATACTAGCTGGGCTTGAAAAAAGCGTGGAAGTTATTAGAGAAACCCTTTCTGGAGAAATAAAAGAACTAAAATCTAACCAAATCGAAATCAAAAAGGCTATTGATGAGGTGCAATCCAAAATGGGGGGCACTAACTGCTAGGATAAATGAGGCAGAAGAGAGAATCAGCGATATAGAAGACCAAATGATGGAAAATAAAGAGGCTGAGAAAAAGAGAGAGAAACAACTACAGGATCACGAGGGCAGAATTCGAGAGATAAGTGATACGATAAGACGAAACAACATTAGAATAATTGGGATCCCAGAAGAAGAAGAAGAGAGAGAGAGGGGGGCAGAAGGTATATTGGAGCAAATTATAGCAGAAAACTTCCCTAATGTGAGGAAGGAAACAGGCATTAAAATCCAGGAGGCACAGAGAACCCCTCTCAAAATCAATAAAAATAGGTCAACACCCCGACATCTAATAGTAAAACTTACGAGTCTCAGAGACAAAGAGAAAATCCTGAAAGCAGCTCGGGAGAAGAGATATGTAACCTACAATGGTA
>NW_027404187.1:0-2489 GCF_003265705.2 Callorhinus ursinus
CTGCTTTCCAGGGCCGCTGTCCCTTCCCTTGGCCCTGCCTGTGCTCCGGTACTTGCTCATGACCCAGCTCCTACCGTGGATCTGGCCCCTGTCCCTGCTCTTGCATCTGGCCCTGCCCCTCCTCCTGCTCCTGCAGGGCTCCCAGAACTACAGCCAGAGCCCACATCCTCGCGGGGAGAGAGCCTTGTACAGTTACCCTTAGTTCCAGCATCCGACCCTGATGCCCCGCCTGATTGTTTCATCCCCTCCCCCTGTGTTCTCTCTCCCTGGTACATATTAACTGTTATATTATCTTTCCTTATCCTATATGCTGTTTATTATTTATTTTAAATAAAATTAATTGTTTTCCCGTGAACAAGTCCGGAGCATTAAAATAGTCCCAACGCTGCGCCACCACACTACAGAACACTGCTGCAGAATATCTGCTTCCCCAAAGGACACACTGAACCAGAAGGCCTCCCTGCCCATTTCTCCCCAGCCCAGCCCCTGGCGACCCCTAAGCTGCTTTCTCCTCTGTTCCTTTCCTGGGTGTTTCCTGTACGTGGAATCCCAAAATAGGGGCCTTTGTGTCTGCGCCCTTTTTTCAAAGGGGACTCGTGTTCTTCTGTGGTTATTGGACACAGAATTTCTCTTATTCGATATTGAAATGCCCGGGGATTACAGATCAGATGCAATCAGAGAGGCCACTTTAGGAATTATGGGCACAATCTCAGGGCCGAGACCCCTGTTCCTGCTGGGACACCTCAGCCTGACCCCAGACAGGACAGGGCTGGTTCCTCCTGTGGCCCACACAAAAACAGGGACAGAGACCACACGCATGCAAGTCCAAGGGGGGAGGACAGGCACGGGGGGAGTCAGAGAAGCTCCCGGGGAAGGACTCTGGCAAAGGAAGCTCTATGGAGGCAGCGCTGGTCACCCTCAGACCGGCAGGTGTCTGGTCTGGGGACCAGCAGCCTTGGGGAGAACGTGAGGAAGCGGAGGTCCCCTGGAGGGAAGGGTGACGGCACCCCTGTCTGGGAGAACAGTGAGCAGCACCCATCCCAGCCTGCAGGTGCACCCATCACTAGCGTGGGCAGCTCACTCCCAGCTTGTTTAAGGGAACATCCGTGTCCATAAACCTCCAATTGCAACAGAATCCATAAAGTACAGTTTCTGGGTCAACACGTATACAGTGTTTAAGCTACAAGCCTCGACTTCCATCATCCAAGGTCTGCTTTCCAAATTGAGCCTTGATTGGGAAGCAGGGGTGGGGACGCCCGGGGCTGTGACCTGTGGGAGGGGTGGGGAGGGCGAGCTCTGAATGGAGTGACCAAAGCACACGGGGTGACCTGCCCAGGAGGGACCCTCTCGGGCCCCAGCCCCTCTCCTGACCTCGTGCACGATGGCGAGGGTGTGATGAGGAAGGTGCTGGCCCTTGGCTGGCGAGTTCCATAGCTGGTGTCGGAGCTGCTCAGGCTCCACACCGGGCTCTGATCCCAGAGCTGGCGCGAGAGCTGAAGCTGCAGCTGCCCCAGTCTCGGGAGCTGCGGCTCGCATCGCTGTTGGACCTGGCTCGAGCTCCGGGGCGGGTGCTAGATAGAGCTGAATCCCCCTCCAGCGATGATCTAGATCCGCTTCCGCAGTTGGATAAGGCTCTTGAACCCACGAACGGCTTTCCTGCCCTGCCCATTTCATGGATGACAAAACTCGGGGCGGTGACGGGACCGGCTACATGGGGGTAATGGCTACGGGGGGATTCAGCCCAAGGATCCTGCATGTCCTTCACCACGTGCCCCATACAGGTCGGTCCTGAGCTGCCCGACAGGGGCAAGGGCCTGACCGGCTGCTCCAGGGAACTGATCCCAGCTGAGCAGAGACACTCGCCGGGGACCTGAAGTCCTCGTTTGACCTCTGCTCCGGCCAGCCCCACGCGAGCAGGGACCGTGCTTCCTCACCGCTGGGTCCCCAACCCCCAAACAGTGCCTGGTAGTGGTATCAGTTCACATTGTAGTGAATCACAGGGATCCCCCAGCAGCCCCGTGATGCGGGGGATGTTGCTTACAGAAGAGAGATCTGGGCCACAGGCTTCTGTTCACTCTTTCATCCACTCGTGCAGCATCCCCACCTGTGTCTGTTCGCTGGAATGCAGAGGGGACCCCCAGACAGCCTCCCTGCCCTCGGAGCTCCCAGCCTAAGCTGTGGGTCAGCATCTCACCTACGGTCCGCAAGGGGGCGATACAGAGCTAGAGCATCTCTAGAATGAGACCTTGCCGGAGCCTGGGGCAGAGCCAGCCCTGGCGGCAGCTAAGATCTAGAACCATCTGACGCACTAGAACGTGCCACTGCGCTGACTCGAGGCACCCGCGGAAGCAGCTCGAGAGCCTGAGCCAGTGCCCCCACAGACTAGAGCCCCTCCAGCTCCAACCCACAGACCCCCACCAGAGGCATAACCAGCTCCAGCACGAGTTCCAGGGTAAAGCCATCTGCACACCAGTTCTCCCACCCGATCC
>NW_027404188.1:0-1910 GCF_003265705.2 Callorhinus ursinus
ACTCCGTGGGACCCGGGTACACACAGGATCCCGTCTCTACAATCTTTCCCTCCCTGTTTCCCTGAAAAGCTACGTGCCCAAAAGATGAAATTAAAGTCAGAAATAGCCATAAATACAAAGGAACTGAAACAAAAAATGACTTTGCT
Organism: Callorhinus ursinus; assembly: GCF_003265705.2. Lineage (NCBI taxonomy): Eukaryota > Metazoa > Chordata > Mammalia > Carnivora > Otariidae > Callorhinus > Callorhinus ursinus. The sequence goes on from NW_027404188.1 coordinate 147, forward strand.
GAACTTAATACAAATATACTGAAAACTTACGTGAAATGAGTAATTGTCTAGGAAGTGCAATCTACCGCTAGGACTCCAGAGGAGAAAGACCATCTGAGCAGCTAAGTGTCTGCTTTGTGAACAACCCACCGCTGTGTCTTCATCGTCCCCAGACACCGCGACAGCGCGGCTGACCCTGGATGGGGGTTCTTCTCCCCATACCAGGTGCCTTTGTGATTTTTCGGGTCCCCAGCTGGGTGTCCTAGAATCTCAGGCAGCCGGATGCTGTGTCCCTGCGGCTCAGGTCAGACCCCACAGGGTAGGGTTCAAGGCCACAGCACCTGCGCCTCCACTCGGACGCCAGGCAAGCTGTGGGCTGTGCCTCTTGAGCACCTGCTCTCACTTGCAGGTTCCCATGAGCTGCTTGTCCGGTTGGTTATTTATGGAGCAGCTCACAGAACGATGAGGACGCAGCCCCTTCCTAGCTTACTGGTTGGTTATACAGGGTATAACTCAGAACAGCCAGGTGGCAGAGGGGCCGAGGACAAGGCATGTGGGGAGGGGTGTGGAGCTGCCATCCCTCCGGGTGAGCCCCCTCCCCCCACAGCGCCTGTGTGTTCTCCCACCCGGAAGCCCTCCTAACCCTGTCCTTTCAGGTTTTCCCGAGACATTATTACAATGGGCACCGCTGATTAAATCCTTGACGACTGGGGACTGGGGAACTCACACTCCAACCTTTCTCCCTCCCAGATGGTCAGTGGGTGGGTCCCTAAGTTCCCACCTGCTAACATGGTTGATACCCTGGCAGCCAGCCCCTGTCTTTAGCAATTTTCCCAAAGTTATGTCCTTACCACAAGTTCAGGTGTGGTTGTAGGGACTTGTTATGAGCAACCCAACACCCATTCCACCTTCACTGCTCTGGCCGGATTTTAAGAACTGGGACCAATCCTAAATATAACAAGAAATGCCCCCCAGGAGCTGAGTGCCAGGGATAGTGCATGAAAATAAGTATCTGCTTCTTACTATAAATCTCAAGAGAGGATTACCTTATTTCCATAACAGATTACATCATCTAAGACCTACTCTGGCTTTTTTTCCTAAGATTTTATTTATTTATTTGTCAGAGAGAAAGAGCAAGAACAAGCAGGGAGTGGCGGGCAGAAGGAGAAGCAGGCTCCCTGCTGAGCAAGGAGCCCAACACAGAGCTCCATCCCAGAACCCTAAGATCATGACCTGAGCCCTAGGCAGACACTTTACCGACTTAGCCACCCAGGTATCATCTACTCTGGCTTTTTAATTGTAGTTGTAATTAATTCATTTTTACTCTGGCTTCTGTGACCGTGCACCCAGCAGGTGCCCCCCCTGGCAGCTCCCTCTCCATCTCTCCTACTGGACCCCATCCTCTGCTGGTCAGAGCCAGGCCCTCTGTTCTCCCCTCACTGTACTTCCTCCCTCGTGATTTTAGGGACCCCCAGGGCTCTCAGTACCCCGACTGTGCTGAGGCCGCAGCTCCAGCCCTGACCGGACCCCCACCTCCGACTGCCTGATGAACCTCTGCTCTTCGAAGCCAAGGTGACCATGTGCAGCACCGAGTCCCGTCTCAAGCCTCCCCTCCCCCCACACCTGCTCCTCCCTACCCTTTTCTGATACTTACAGCTCAGGAAAGTCACACCATCCCCAGCTGTTTCAGCCAAACATCTGGAAGTCACCTTGGGTTCTCTTTGCCTCCACCCTGGGGTCCAAGCCACCAGTGAGCCCTGGTTCTCGCGTCCCTCCCCTTCTCTC
>NW_027404188.1:1920-2069 GCF_003265705.2 Callorhinus ursinus
CTTCTCAAGGTCTGCCAGGGACTTGGGTCTAGAAAGACCAGTGGCCTCGGAGGCCTGAGACCTGGGCCTGGCTCCGCCCCATCCAGGTGTCCAGACCGTGGGCTCCAGATCACCTAAATGTCCCTGACTTTGCTCATCTGTAACATGGA
>NW_027404188.1:2079-2489 GCF_003265705.2 Callorhinus ursinus
TCCTCCTACCCGGCTCCTCCCTGCCTGGTCCCTCTCCCGCCTGCCCCAGGGGGTGCAGGCTGCTCCCAGGGCTGGAGAGTTGACCCAGACATTCCTGTTCATGGCTCTCCTTCTGGGAGGCCGCATCCACCCTGAATATCGGGGAATCTCCTACTCCTCCCTCGAGACAAGGTTTCCCCATCACCTCCTCCAGGAGGCCCTCCCTGAGGACCCGGGTACAAGCTGTGAGCTCTCGTGCCCTGGCATGGCTCTGGCTGGCTGCCTCTGGCATGTTCCCGGCCCTCCCCCGGCCGAGGAGCTCCTCAAGGGCGGGCACCAGGTTCCGCTCCTCTCAGCACCTCGGCCCCAGGCAGGGGCTCGGGACCTGGCTGAGGGAAAGCACCTGCCATGCTCCTCCCTCTGCGGCTTCT
>NW_027404189.1:0-2488 GCF_003265705.2 Callorhinus ursinus
CTCTATATATGTTTATATTTATATATTTCATCTTTGTTTTCTAGGGAATAAAGGGCTCACTGGGTCTGTTTAGAGTGGGGTCAGATCAGGAGGCGGCGGTCTGTTCTGGGAGATCTGTGGTCTGCATTTTGTAATACCACTTTTCATTAGAAAAGGTCTTCCCCTTCAAGGTCTTTGTGAGTTGCTGTAGTCTCTTGGCAACATAAAGTACTTGGGGAGCTTTAGTGATAGGTGGGGGAGCAGGTGGGGGTGGGGCTGGGGTTGGCGCCGGGGGTTTGGGTCGAGGTCGAGGTTGAGATGCCGGGGGGCTGGGAGGAGGATGGGGAGGGTGTTGGAAGTACCAAGGAGGGCAAGCAGAAGGGCGGGCAGAGGGTTGTCTAGCCAGGATTGCTTGAGAAGTCGGATGGGGAGGGGTGGGTGATTGAGCCATATGCAAGGCATTAGAAAGGATCTTGGAAGCAGTCCAGTTCAGATAGGGCCAGGTGGCCGTGTAGACTCCTGGGCGCTTAGTTCGGGCACAGCCTACCCCCCAGCTTGTGACCCCGACGACCACATAGGTGTTTGCCACGTTGTCTCTGCACATGACAGGCCCGCCGCTGTCCCCCTGCCCAGAAGGCCACAGAAGTCACTCTCTGTCTGAGACACATTTCCCCTGCCCAGAAGGGCCATAGGCTCTGGAAGGACAGTTTGTGCAGTCACATGGCTTCTTGCTGCCATGAACACAAGTGGTGGTCGTCTCTTCAACTTTGAGTTGGTATCAGCAGCTTCAGTTGGATGTGTGAAGGGGATGGATTGTCACAGGTCTTCTTGCAGTGAGGAGGGAAGATAAGCGACCCATGTGTCCATGTATGAGGCTTTATGCATGCATGGGCATGTGTGCACAAGTGGATTTGGAAGTTTTGTATTCTGGTGAGGAGAGGTAAGCATTCTCTTCCAGGGTGGTGTTTGGGTGGTATGATCTCTGTGTCACGGTGGGATAAAGCTCTTTGTGTGGTGACTAGTTCTTTATAGGGGCCCCAGGTATCACCTCCCATCCTCACTGCTACAAGATGGGAGCAGGGAAAGGGTCAGTGAAGCAGGGCCCTGGAGGGAGTGGAGTTCAGGGATTCACAAAGAGGTGTTGACAGGGAAAGGGGCGCCCGAAGGGAAGTTACCTGGCAGGTGTCGATCTTGCCAACAGGGTACCCTGCACACACATTGGTTGAACAAATGCGCCCATTGTACCACTGGGTGGAGTTACAAAGTCGAGGTCGATGAGGTTCACACGGGTCTCCTGCAGTGTAGGTGTGATCCTGTAGGCTACAGCCAGGCGGCTCGGTGGTGAGCGATCACAGAAGACACGTTTTGGGAAAGCCCTCTCTCCTCCCTCCATGGAACCCCCATCATCCTGAAATGCTCTACTTCAACCTAAAATCCATGAAAGTCAATGCACTTGGCCTCTCCTCAGACACTTGTGAAGGATGTGGGGTGGTGGAGGCATATGCAGGTGAAGAGGAGGGGCAGTGCATGGAGGATGAGCAGAAGTGGCTGCAGGAATGTGTGTTGATGCCAGATGATTATTCACAGCTACAGCCAGGATGTGTCACCTCATTTACACCCCACAGTGACCCCTGTGTTAAGCGCTGTGACTCACCTTGCCTCCAATCAAGAGCATGGAGCACCACTTGCCCAAATATGCTGGCAGGGCTGTGGTGTGGCTTGGATTCGGACCAAGGTTTTCCTCTCTACACTCAAATCCAGGACACACATTTCATTTCCCCACAGTACTGCTCTAAGTCCTCCTCATTGCTTTTTATCCCCCATTAAACCCCTCAGCTCAGTTCTGGACAGGATCTGCTGGAGCTGGGCAGATGAGTCCCTCCCCGCATGCCTCCCATCCCTTTTGAAGTTACAGAGAAGGAGGAGCTGCAGGATGGCCTCCACACACACAGATCTGTCAGGGGCATGGGTGGCTGGAATAACTGGAAGGCAGGCCAGAAAATCCTGTACAGCCCCAGAGGCTCCATCATGACCTTTGGGTTAAGAAAGGCCCAGCCCAGGCTATGATTCCATCAGCCAACCTCACACCTGGCTATAGGGGCAGCTATCCCCTCTTCATCAAGTGGTCGCCCCCCACCACAGCCACACCCACAGCCCAGCCACAGCCTGGTGGGTGGGTCTGAAATCGCCTGCATCCGGTTGGAGAGGTGGTGGATCACACTTGGAACATGGCAGTGTAGGCCAAGTGGGAAGCCAGAACCAAGTGGAGCAAAGTGGATGGAGCTAGGCACACAGCATTCAGACTGTGTGTTTGTGTGGCTTGGACTGCATCTCCAGGCCCTTCAGGTCAAGTTTGCATACCACCCAAGCACGGTTAGTTTTGTACTTGCACTGTCCCCAAGGCAGGGGTGACATGGAAATGACCACCACAACAAGCCTGGTCGCTTATGATGACCTTTCAGATCTATGGAAGAGCCAGATGACCTGGAAGAGAACAGGGTTTTCTCAA
>NW_027404190.1:0-2488 GCF_003265705.2 Callorhinus ursinus
CAAATGACATATCAGATAAAGGGCTAGTATCCTAAATCTATAAAGAAATTATCAGACTCAACACCCAAAGAACAAATAATCCAATCAAGAAATGGGTAGAAGACACGAACAGACATTTTTCTAAAGAAGACATCTAAACGGCCAACAGGCCCATGAAGAAGTGCTCCACATCGCAGGGCATCAGGGAAATCCAAATCAAAACCTCCATGAGATATCACCTCACACCGGTCAGAATAGCTGAAAATAACAAGTCAGGTAACGAGAGATGTTGGCGGGGATGTGGAGAAAGGGGAACCCTCCTACACGGTTGGTGGGAATGCAAGCTGGTGCAACCCCTCTGGAATACAGTCTAGAGGTTCATCAAACAGCTGAAATTAGAGCTACCATTCGATCCAGCAATTGCACTACTGGGTATTTACCACAAAGATACAAATGTAGGGACCCGAAAGGGTACGTGCACCCCAATGTTTATAGCAGCAATGTCCACAATAGCAAAATTGTGGAAAGAGCCATGATGTCCATCGACAGATGAATGGATAAAGAAGATGCGGTATATATACACAATGGAATATTATACAGCCATCAAAAGAAATGCGATCTTGCCATTTCCAACGACACGGATGGAACTGGAGGGTGTTATGCTGAGAGAAATAAGTCAATCAGAGAAAGACATGTATCATATGACCTCACTGATATGAGGAATTCTTAATCTCAGGAACAAACTGAGTGTGGCTGGAATGGTCGGGCGTGGGAGAGATGGGGTGGCTGGGTGATAGACATTGGGGAATATATGTGACACGGTGAGTGCTGTGAATTGTGTAAGACTGTTGAATCACAGATCTGTACCTCTGAAACAAATAACGCAACATATTTTAAGAAAAAAGAAAAAGAGGAAGATAGCAGGAGAGGAAGAATGAAGGGGAGTAAGTCGGAGGGGGAGACGAACCAGGAGAGATGATGGACTCTGAAAAACAAACTGAGGTTTCTGGAGGGGAGGAGGGTGGGGGGATGGGTTAGCCTGGTGATGTGTATTGAGGAGGGCACATTCTCCATGGAGCACTGGGTGTTTTGAACAAACAATGAATCATGGAACAGTACACCAAACAAATTATGTAATATGTGGTGACTAACATAACAATAAATAATTTCAAAAGTAAAAAAAGAAATAGAAGCCTTTCTCAAGAAACATGAAAGGTCTCAAATACACAATCTAACCCTACACCTAAAGCAGATGGAGAAAGAACAGCAAATAAAGCCTAAACCCAGCAGAAGAAGAGAAATAATAAAGATCAGAGCAGAAAGCAATGAAATAGAAACCAAAAAAACAGTAGAACAGAGCAACGAAACTAGGAGCTGGTTCTTTGAAAGAATTAACAAGATTGATAGACCCATGGCCAGACTGATCAAAAAGAAAAGAGAAATGATCTAAATCAACGAAATCATGAATGAAGGAGGAGAGATCACAACCAACACCAAAGAAATACAAACAATTATAAGAACATATTAGAAGAAACTGTATGCCAGCAAATTAGAAAACCTGGGAGAAATGGGTGCATTCCTAGAGATGTATCAACTACCGAAACTGAACCAGGAAGAAATGGGAAACCTGAACAGACCGATAAACAATAAGGAAATTGAAGCTTTTTTCCACTGGACATTCTTTCCTGCTTTGTCAAATATAAGTTGACCATAGATTTGAGGGTCCCTTTCTTGGCTCTCGATTCTGTTCCATTGAACTATGTGTCTGTTTTTGTGCCGATACCATGCTGTCTTGATGATGACAGCTTTGTAATAGAGCTGGAAGTCGGGAAGTGTGATGCCGCCAGCTTTGCTTTTCTTTTACAAAATTCCTCTGGCTATTCGGTGTCTCTTCTGGTTCCATACACATTTTAGGATTATTTGTTCCATTTCTTTGAAAAAAGTGGATGGTATTTGGATGGGGAGTGCATTGAATGTGTAGATTGCTTTAGGTAGCATTGACATCTTCACAATGTTGGTTCTTCCAATCCATGAGCATGGAAACATTTTCCATTTCTTTGTGTCTTCTTCAATTTCTTTCCTGAGTATTTTATAGTCTTCTGAGTACAGATCCTTTGCCCCTTTGGTTAAATTTATTCGTAGGTATCTTATGGTTTGGGGTGCAGTTGTGAATGGGATCGACTCCTTGATTTGTCTCTCTTCTGTCTTGTTGTTGGTGTATAGGAATGCCACTGATTTCTGTGCATTGATTTTATACCCTGCTACTTGCCTGAATTCCTGTATGAGTTCTAGCATTTTTGGGGGGGAGTCTATTGGGTTTATCACATAAAGTATCATATCATCTGCAAAGAGTGAGAGTTTGACTTCCTCTTTGCCGATTTGGAAGCCTTTGATTTCTTTTTGTTGTCTGATTGCTGTGGCTAGGAATTCTAATAGTATGTTGAATAGCAGTGGTGATAGTGAACATCCCGGCCACGTTCCTGACCGTAGGGGAAAAGCTCTCAGGTTT
>NW_027404191.1:0-713 GCF_003265705.2 Callorhinus ursinus
GAACAACTCAACTCACCTGTTCCTCATGCAACTTGTGTGCGATCTGGTTTACACCAGCCTCCAGGCCCCACCTGGAGGATCCACCTGTACCCTCTTGACAGCCCATGACCAGCACCAGGACCCCTGGTGGCGCAAAGCTGGATTTGGGGGAGGACTCTGGGGCTTCTTGCCACGACAGCTGTGCCTGAGGAAGCAGGAACCTGGAGGACCCTCCCAGATGATCCTGATGGAACATTAGCACCATCCCTGAGGACATGGGACACAGTGCTGACGTTTGAGGACTGCTCTGGGCTTCTTGCCACCACACCTGTGCCTGCGGGGAGTGGGAACCTGGAGGGCCCTCCCCGACAATCCCAAAGGACCATTAGCACCATCGCTGGGGATCAAGGGTCACAATGCTGAAATTGGGGGATGGCTCCGTGGCTTCTCGCTACCGCACCTGTGCCTAGGCGAGCAGGAACCAGAAGGAACCTCCCAGACAATCATAAGGGACCATTACCACCATCGCCCAGAGGACATAGGGCACAATGCTCAGTTGGAGTCCCTTGGTCCTGAAACCAGCAGGAACGGAGCTCAAAGGACAGAGAGGCGACTCCAGGAGCATTTCCATCCTAGGAAAGGCCACACACTGGAAGGCACAGAAGCAGCAAAACCCACCGACCCGCAGGCCATTTGAACAGGATGAACTCCTGCACTTATTTAGCACGTTGTCC
>NW_027404191.1:813-2488 GCF_003265705.2 Callorhinus ursinus
AGCTGGGGAAGGCAGCCAAAGTCCTGGGGCGGGACCGAGTGCAGGAGGGTGTTCTTTCTGAAGCCCCTGTCTTCGGTGGCTGTTGCTCTGTCTAAAAAAGGCCCTCTCCGCCCCTGAGTCCGGAGCAGTGACAGGTTCTCTCCAACCCTAGCCCAGGACCACGACCCGAAACCATCCTGGATTTGTAGGACAGGTCTCCTGCAGGAGCCGGGGAGGGGACTGGCCCCTCACCACTCCCTGGCTCCAGGATGCCCGGGACCTGCAAGAGCTCTTCATCTCACGAGGAGTCTTGGAACAAGTGTATCTCGTCAGCCCCGCAAGTAAAATAACCAAAGCCCAACGCTCAGGTTGTAACAGAAGCAGAATTTCAATGTACTGTTTTGGGGGAAGCTTCCTTCCCTCTTATGTGGCCTTAGGGGTCCCCATGGAAAGCCTTCTTCCGTCTCCTTCCCTCAAAGAGAGGTGCTGTCCCAAAGTCTCGCGGTCCCCACCGTATCCCTGTACTAATGATGTGCCACACGCAGGGCCCTGGTGTCAGGAGTGTGGTCGGCCACTGCTCCTCGGCTCCCAGCTAGTGGCCTGGCGGCTGCATGGAGGAGCTAAATTGCTTTCCGGGGAAGGACTGCTCACTGCCTACACCGTTCACCATCCCCCTGTGCACTCTGCAATCCAGGCTCCGTGCCAGGCTTACGTCAATCACCAGCACTCCACATGTTCCCGCCATGGGTGGGATCATTCAGGATCAACCCATCGCACAGAGGAAGAGACCGACGCCCAGCCAGGGGAGGTAAATTGCCCCCCGTCCCAGAGCTGGTCAGCAGAGGAGATGGAAAGGCAGCCCTCCAGAGCCCCTGCTGGACAAGCCAGAGTCTCCCTCAGTTGAAATTTAGCCCTCGCCTGCCTGAGCAGGCACGCACTGGCCCCTGACATTCATGATGGCCTGTTCTTGAACTTTAAGGTGAGCTGGCCGACTAGGAGGGTGAGTTCAGCTGCATGGACAGGCTGTAGCTCCAGGAGAGAGTGACACATCTGAGGTAGCAGGAGCCACACTCTGGTATCCCTCCCGGAAGCAGACCATGACCTGCAATCTCGGTGCCCGAGGGGCCATCACACAACAGGGTCTGCATTGAGCAGGGATCCATGGCCGCCAGGGAGAGTCCACTCTGCCCTCTCCCCGCTAATGCCTGGCCTAACCTCTCCTCCGTGTGGGGCTGCAGGACCCGGAACGAGGCCCCATAGGGACGGTGCGACAGTCCGCTTGATGGTCAGGGTTCCCGAAGGGACCCAGGGTGTTGCCAGGACACGGGGAAAAGACAGGGTCTGGGTTCCGTTATCCACCACCACCCTGGGCCCTTGGGAGTAGGAAGAGATTCCCACCCCCAAGTCCGGAGGGCTACAGCACAAAAGGCCTCAAATTACTCTGCTGTCACTTGGGCTGTAGAGATGCAGTCTCCCAAGGTTCGGACAGTCTTGTAGAAGCGCCTGTTGGCCTTGGATATCCATCCCAGAACCACTGAGATCCCAGTCTTGGGAACATGATTTCTAACCTCTCGAGGTGCTTTTCAGCAGAGGACAGACTGGGGGATTGGGGGGCTGAAGATCTGGCTATGCAGAACGTGGCAGTGCACAGGGCCACCAGTCTGGGGACCAAGGTCAGGGCCCTCCTTGTTGCAGC
>NW_027404192.1:0-2487 GCF_003265705.2 Callorhinus ursinus
GTTTCACTCTGGAGTCTGTGGTCTTTACCATTATAGACAGAAGGGCTCCTTATGTGGCCTGGTAACAAGTCACACTAGTTAAGTCATTTCAAGACTGTGGTCTTGGGGGCTCAGGCTGTGGTCAGAGCTGAGACAATGAACAGCCTGGAGTCTGCCTGAGACCACACAGTGGCGTGACCTTGAGACCTGTGGACAAGCCGCGAATCTGTGAGGTCAGCGGTCCACACACTCGCCGCTCTGTTGGCTCTGACCACAGGTTAAAACCGCAGTTAGGACCAAGAGGATTGAGGGCTCACAGGCTCTTTTTCTTTTTCTTTTTTTAAAAGATTTATTTATTAGAGAAAGAGAGCAGGGGGCTGAGCAGAGGGAGAGAGAATCCCAGGCAGACTCCCTGCTGAGTGCAGAGTCCGACATGGGGCTCGATCTCATGACCCTGAGATCATGACCTGAGCTGAAATCAAGGGTCAGACGCCCAACGGACTGAGCCACCCAGGCGCCCCTCTTTTTTATTTTTCTTAGCTCTTCCTTCTCTTTCAGGTTAGATAATTTCTCTCGATGTGTATTCACTTTCTCGTACTCTTTATTCTTCTATTTTTCACTTCCCAGTGGACATTTCATTTCCACCGTTGTGTTTTCAGTTCTAGAATTCCTTTTTTTTTTTTTACCTGTTTCCATTTATCTGCCCAACATTCCCTCTCCATGCAGTCAAGATAATAATAGTTTCCTTTAATTCTTTGAACATATCTTCCTTGGATTCTTGAAATGTGTTTGTAAGAGCCGCTCTTCTGCTGTTGTTTGCCAGCCAATGTCCAGACCATCTCAAGTTTCATGACTACTGATGGACTCGTTTCTTTAATTGTGGATTACGTTTTCTATATCTTTTATGTCTAGTGATTTTTTATTGTATATTGAACTTAACTATGACACTAGATATAGGACATCTGCATTCTCTTTTACTGGCTATTGATTTTTGTTCTGGTAGACGGTCAGTTATTAACTGGTCTTACAGTTATTAACTGGTGCAGCCTGGTCTTACACTTTGTTGGGGCAGATCTGTTCCATTAGCTGCAGGTGTCCAGGTGTGTGACTAGGTGTGTGCCTTCAGGAACAGAAGCAGACAGACTCTCCCGTCAGTGACAAGCTGTCCTAGAAAATCATAGAGGACACCTCCCACCCCAAAAAGAGGTCAGAGTCTTTACACTGAGCTTGCCCTGTTCAGGCGGACCCCAGCAGATGCTGTCTGCAGGCAGGCAGGCTCCAGGGTCTCTGTGTGCAAGGAACGAGAAGTGCCATGGAGGAAGGGGTGAGGGAGCACAGATGGATGACTTTCCTCATGCAGGAGACCCTGGAATGGGGAACAGTGTCTCCCTAACAAACAGGCTCGGCCTATGAGTGTCTGGGTCCGGATGCGTGTGCCTCAGTTTGGGTGCCTGGACCTCGCTGAGCTGTGTACATCTTTGGGGCCCTGCTCTGGAAAATTCTTGTAAACTGGTCCTGAGTCTTATAATTCAGCAGCGTCTTGCAGGGGTGTTTTCAGAAATACCATCTTCTGCATTAAATTCTAGAGCTGTTCTCACCATCAAGGGTGGGGTGGGGGGGAATGCAAGAGATGGTGCGTTCTTTGTAAGAGCAGAGTGTGGACTCCGAAGTCTACCAGCCAGAGCCCTGGGGGTGGGGGCAGACAGTGGTCCTTCCTGCCGGCTTTCCGGTGGTTGAGGTCAGGAGAGAGCCCCAGAAGGAGCAGAAGACCTGCCACCAGACTCAGCCAGTCCTCCTCTGAGTCCCCCGTGACTGTTGACATCTGTGGGCTGCAGGAGTGCGGCTGGTGTCCTCTCCCACTTCCTGGGGACACCCCTGCTTCTGGTGGGGCTGCACACAGGAGGTCCGTGCCTTTGTCTACTGTGCTTCTCTAATGAGGAGGCTTTCTCGTGACAAGGATCCGAGGTCGCTGCCCACCAGGAGTTCTCCGTGACCCATGCCCTTCCGTCCACACTCATGCTGCGGGCAGGTGGTCCCAAGTGTCGGCCATGCTTGACCTGCAGCCGGAAGCTCCTGGGACACTCAGACATGAGCAAGACACACCCATTCTCCCGGCACCTGCCCCAGAGCCTTCCTGATGCCGGAGAGGCTGTCCAGGGACCATCGTCCACCACAGAGGGAGACCAGGATGCCCATGTTTTCAGATCCACACAGAAGTAGCTCTGGCGAAATCGTAAGGAGGCAGAATCCAGCTGGTGTCAGTGACACACTTGGGCGGGTTTCCAAGTGTAACACGCGCTTGAAGAGGGGGCAATTAGTCATGAAGGTAAGCGCCAAACAAATAAAACATCTGCAGCAGAAAACCAAGTTCCAGCCCGGAAGAAGCTCAAACAAGGAAGACGGCAGCGTGTCCCGTGCTGTCCGGACACCCGCAGCTCGGGTATAAAGGCCGCCCGGGGATGGAGCCTCCAGACATCACCGCCCTCCTCCCTGACTCCACTCCAGCCC
>NW_027404193.1:0-277 GCF_003265705.2 Callorhinus ursinus
AATGAACCATCACCCCATACAATCACATGGATGAACTTTACATGTATTTTTCTAAGTGAAAGAATCCAGTCTGAAAAGGCTGCACACTGAGTGACCCGATTTGTAGGAGATTCTGGAAAAGGCAAAACTAGAGATGATATAAGGATCTGTGAGTGAATTCCATGACATTTTCATGATTTATACCTGCCACTATGCATTTGTCAAAACCCAAACCTTTTGGGGCACCTGGCTGGCTCAGTCGGTGGAGCATGCAACTCTTTTTTTTTTTTTTTTTTTT